>NW_027206373.1:392500-465689 GCF_024711535.1 Dipodomys merriami
GTGAGGGTGATGGTGGTGGTGAGGGTAAGGTTTAGGGTGAGTGTGAGGGTTAGGGTGAGGATTAGGTTTAGGTTTAGGGTTAGGGTAAGGTTGAGGGTGAGGGTGAGGGTTAGGCTTAGGGTTAGGGTGAGGGTTAGGGTTACTTTGAGGGTTAGGGTTAAAGTGAGGTTGACGGTGAGGTTAGGGTTAGGGTTAGGGTTAGGGTTATGGTTAGGGTTAGGGTGAGGGTTAAGTTTAGGGTTAGGGTTAGAGTTAGTGTTAGGGTTAGGGTTAGGGTTAGGGTTAGGGTTAGGTTTAGGTTTAGGGTTAGGGTTAGGGTTAGGGCAAGGTTGAGGGTGAGGGTTAGGTTTAGGGTTAGGGTGAGGGTGAGGTTTAGTGTGAGGGTTAGGATTAGGGTAAGGAAAGTGTTAGGGTTAGGGTGAGGGTTAGGGTTAGGGTTAGGGTTAGGGTGATGGTGAGGGTGAGTATTAGGATTAGGGTTAGGATTAGTGTGAGGATAAGGTTTGGGTGAGGCTTAGGGTAAGGGTGAGGGTTAGGGTTAGTGAAAGGTTTAATGTGTGGGTTAGTGTTAGGTTTAGGGTTAAGGTGACGGTTAGGTCAGGGTGAGCTTTTGGGTTAGGGTTAGGGTTAGGGTGGGATTTAGGGTTAGGGTTAGGGTTAGGGTAAGGATTAGATTTAGGTTGAGGGTTATCGTTAGGGTTAAGATTATGGTTAGGGTGAGGTTTAGGGTGAGGGTTAGGGTTAGGGTTAGGGTTAGGGTGAAGTTGAGTGTAAGGTTTATTCTGACGTTTAGGCTTAGGGTGAGGGCTACGGTGATGTTGAGGGTTAGGGTGAGTGTGAGGGTGAGGGTGAGGGTTTCCTTTAGGTAAGGGTTAGGGTTATGGTTAGGGTGAGGTTTAGGTTTAGGGTGAGGTTTAGGTTGAGGTTTAGGGTTAGGGTGAGGGTTAGGTTGAGGGTGAGGGTTAGGGTAAGGTTTCAGGTTAGGGTTAGGGTTAGGGTGAGGTTGATTGTGAGGTTTAGTTAAGTGTTAGTGTGAGGTTTAGGTTTAGTGTGAGGACTACGGTGCTGGTGTGGGATAGGGTGAATTTGAGGGAAAGGGTGAGGTTTTCAGTTAGGTAAGGATTAGGGTTAGGTTAAGGGTGAGGATTAAGTTGAGGTTGATGGTTACTTTGAGTGTTAGGTTTAGGGTGAGGGTTAGGGTTAGGGTTAGATTGAGGGTTAGGTTTAGGGTGAGGCTGAGGGTTAGGGTGAGCCTGACTCTTCGGGTGAGTGTGAGGGTGAAGGTGAGGTTTAGGGTGTGGTTTAGGCTTAGGGTAAGGGTGAGGGTGAGGTTGAGGTTTAGGGTTAGGGTTAGGGTGAGGGTTAGGGTTACTTTGAGGGTGAGGATGAAGGTGAGGTTGATGGTGAGGTTTAGGGTGAAGGTGACAGTGAGGTTGTGGGTTAGGTTTAGGATTAGGTTTAGGGGGAGTGTGAGAGTTAGGTTTAAGTTTAGGGTGAGGGTGAGATTGAGGGTTAGGCTTAGTGTTAGGGTTAGGGTGAGGCTAAGGGGTAGGGTTAGGGTTAGGTTTAGGTTTAAAGTGAGGTTTAGGTTTAGGGTTAGGCTGAGGGTGAGTGTTAGTGTGAGGGATAGGGTTAGGTTTAGGGTAAGGGTTTGGGTTAGGTTAATGGTTAGGGTTAGGGTTAGGGTGACGGTGAGGTTGAGGGTGAGGGATAGGTTTAGGTTTAGGGTGAGGGTGAGGGTTAGTGTGAGGGTTAGGATTAGGGTAGGGTAAGTGTTAGGTTTAGGGTGAGGGTTAGGGTTAGGGTTAGGGTTAGGGTGATGGTGAGGGTGAGGGTTAGGATTAGGGTTAGGATTAGTGTGAGGATAAGGTTTGGGTGAGGCATAGGGTAAGGGTGAGGTTTAGGGTTAGTGAAAGGTTTAATGTGTGGGTTAGTGTTAGGCTTAGTGTTAAGGTGAGGGTTAGGTCAGGGTGAGGTTTTGGGTTAGGGTTAGGGTTAGGGTGAGATTTAGGGTTAGGGTTAGTGTTAGGGTAAGGATTAGATTTAGGTTGAGGGTTATCGTTAGGGTTAAGATTATGGTTAAGATTATGGTTAGGGTGAGGTTTAGGGTGAGGGTTAGGGTTAGGGTGAAGTTGAGTGTAAGCTTTATTGTGACCTTCAGGCTTAGGGTGATGGCAATGGTTATGTTGAGGGTTAGGGTGAGTGTGAGGGTGAGGGTGAGGGTTTCCTTTAGGTAAGTGTTAGGATTATGGTTAGGGTGAGGTTTAGGGTTAGGGTGAGGTTTAGGTTGAGGTTTAGGGTCAGGGTGAAGGTTAGGTTGAGGGTGAGGGTTAGGGTAAGGGTTCGGGTTAGGGTTAGGGTTAGGGTGAGGGTGATTGTGAGGTTTAGGATAAGTGTTAGGGTGAGGTTTAGGTTTAGTGTGAGGACTACGGTGAGGGTGTGGGTTAGGGTGAATGTGAGGGTAAGGGTGAGGTTTTCAGTTAGGTAAGGATTAGGTTTAGGTTTAGGGTGAGAATTAGGTTGAGGTTGATGGTTAGTTTGAGTGTTAGGGTTAGGGTGAGGGTTAGGGTTAGGGTTAGATTGAGGGTTAGGTTTAGGGTGATGTTTAGGGTGAGGCTGAGGGTTAGGTTGATGGTGACAGTTCATGTGAGTGTGAGGGTGAAGGTGAGGTTTAGGGTGTGGTTTAGGGTTAGGTTTATGGTGAGGGTTAGGGTGACGGTGAGGGTTAGGGTTAGGGTGAGGGTTAGGGTAAGGGTTAGGGTTAGGGTGAGGGTTAGGTTGGGGGGTAGGGTTAGGGTTAGGGAGAGGGTTAGGGTTAGTATGACAGTTAGCGTTAGGGTTAGACTTAGGGTTAGTATGAGGATAAAGCTTAGGGGGAGTTTTAGAGTGAGCATGAGGGTAAGGCTTATTGTTAGGTTTAGGGTGAGCGTTAGGGTGAAGTTTAGGGTTAGGGTTAGGTTATGGTGAGGGTGAGGGTGAATGTGAGGGTTAGGTTTAGGGTTAGGGTGAGGGTTAGGGTTAGGGTTAGGGTTAGGGTTAGGGTAAGTGTTACGGTTAGATTGAGGGTTAAGTTTAGGGTTAGAATTAGCGTGAGGGTGATGGTGAGTTTTAGGTTTAGGGTTAGAGTGAGAATAAGGTTTAGGTTGAAGTTTAGGGTGAGGGTGAGTGTTAGAGTTAGGATTCTGGTTAGTGTAAGGTTTAAGATGAGGGTGAGAGTGAGGGTGAGGGTGAGGGTTAGGGTTAGGGTTAGGGTTAGTGTGAGGATAAGGGTTAGGGTGAGGGTGAGGTTTATGGTTAGCTTTAGGTTTTGGGCGAGGGTTAGTGTTATGGTTCGGGTTAAGGTGAGGGTTAGGGTGAGGTTTAGGATTAGGGTTATGATAAGGGTTAGGTTTAGGATTAGGGTTACGGTGAGGTTTAGGGTGAGGGGTAGGGTTAGGGTGAAGGTAACGGTTCGGCTGAGGGTGAGGGTTAGGGTGTGGTTTAGGGTTAGGTTTATTGTGAGGGTTAGGGTGAGGGTTAGGGCTAGGGTGAGGGTTAGGGTTAGGGTTAGGGTGAGGTTGGGGTTGAGGTTAGGGTTAGGGTTAGGGTGAGGTTTAGGTTTTGGATGAGGTCTATGGTGAGGTTATGGGTTAGGGTGAGTGTGAGTGTGAGGATGAGGTTTTCAGTTAGGTAAGGATTAAGATTAGGGTTAGGGTGAGGGTTAGGTTGAGGGTGAGGGTTTGTTTCAGTGTTAGGGTTAGTGTGAGAGTTAGGGTTAGGGTTAGATTGAGGGTTAGGATTAGGGTGAGGTTTAAGGTGAAGCTGAGGCTTAGGGTGAGGGTGACAGTTCGTTTTGAGGGTGAGGGTGAGGGTGAGGGTTAGGGTGTGGTTTAGGGTTAGGTTTATGGTGAGGGTTAGGGTGACCGTGAGGGTTAGGTTGAGGGTGAGTGTTACAAATAGGGTTAGGGAGAGGGTTAGGGTTAGTGTGAAGGTTAGCGATAGGGTTAGAGTTAGGGTTAGTATGAGGATAAAACCTCAGGGTGAGTTTTAGGGTGAACGTGAGGGTAAGGTTTATGGTTAGGTTTAGGGTGAGAGTTAGGGTTAGGGTTAGTTTTAGGGTTAGGGTTAGTGTGAGGGTTAGTGTTAGGGTGAGTGCTAGAGAGAGGTTGAGATTTAGGTGGAGGGTAACGGTGAGGGTGAAGTTTTTGGTTAGGTAACGGTTAGGATTAGGTTTAGGGTGACTATTAGGGTTAGGGTTTGGGTTAGGTTTATGTTGAGGGTGAGAGTGAGGTTGAGCGTTAGTGTTAGGATGAGGGTTAGGGTGAGGGTGAGGGTCAGGTTCAGGGTTAGGGTTAGGGTTAATGTGCGGGTTAGGATTATGGTGAGGGTTAGGGTGAGGGTGAGGGTTAGAATTAGGGTAAGTGTTAGGGTGAATTTTTAGTTAGGGTGATGTTTACTGTGAGGGTTAGGGTGAGCGTGAGTGTTCAGTTCAGAGTTAGGGTTAGGGTTAGTTTTAGGGATAGGGTTAGGGTGAGGGTTATGGTGAGGGTGAGGATGAGGATTAGTGTTAGGTTTAGGGTGATGGTTAGGGTGAGCGTTAGGTTAGGGTTAGTTTTAGTTTGCGGGTTAGGGTGAGGGTAAGCGTTACGGTGAGCATTCGGGTGAGGGTTAGGGTGAGTGTGAGTGAGGGATAGCATTAGAGTTAGGGTGAGGGTGTGGGTTAGGGTGAGGGTTAGAGATAGGGTGAGGATTAGGGTTAGTGTGAGGGTTAGGGTTAGATTTAGGTTTAGTGTGAGAATAAGGATTATGTGAGGGTTAGGATCAGGGTGAGGTGTAGGGTTAGCGTTAGGCATAGGGTGAGCGTTAGGGTGAGATTTAGGTTTAGGGTTAGGGTTAGGGTTAGGTTTAGGGTGAGGGTTAAGGTTAGGGTGATGTTTATGGTGAATATGAGTGTTAGGGTGACAGTTAGGATGAGGGTGACGATTAGGTTTAGGTTTAGGTTTAGGGTTAGGGTTAGGTTGAGGGTGAGTGTGAGGGTTAGGATTGGGGTTAGGGTTAGGGTTAGTGTGAGTGTTAGGGTGAGGATGAGGGTTCGGGAGATGTTGAGGGTTCAGGTGATGGTGAGGTTTAGGTTGTGGGCGAGGTTTAGGGTTAGAGTGAGGATTAGGGTTAGAGTTAGGGTTAGGGTTATGGTGAGGGTAAGGGTTTGGGTGAGGTTTAGGGTGAGGTTTAGGGTGAGGGTGAGAGGTAGGGTTATCATTAGAGTTAGGGTGAAGCTGAGGGTTAGGATGAGGGTTAGGATGAGGGTTTCGGATAGGGTTATGTTTGAGGTGAGGGTGAGGGTGAGGGTTAGTGTTAGGATTAGGTTTAGGGTTAGGGTGAGCGTTATGGTTAGGCTGAGGGTTAGTGTTAGGGTGATGTATATTTTTAGGGGGAGGGTTAGGGTGAGGATGAGGGTTAGATTTAGGGTTAGGGTTATGGTGAGGTTTAGGGTTAGCATTAGGGTTAGGGTGAGAGTTACGGTGAGGTGTAGGGATAGGGTTAGGTGGAGGGTTAGGGTGAGTGTGAGGGTGAGGGTTTCTGTTAGGTAAGGCTTAAGGTTATTTTTAGGGTGAGGATTAGGTTACAGTTGAGGTTTAGTGTGAGTGTGAGGGTTAGGTTTAGGATTTGGGTGAGGGTTAGGGTTAGGGTGATGTTTAGGATGAGGTTTAGGTTTAGTGTGACGGTTATGGTGCAGGTGAGTGTGAGGGTTAGGGTCTGGGTGAGGGTTAAGGTTAGGTTGAGTGTTAGGGTGACTGTGAGGGTTAGGGTGAGGGTGAGGGTTATGGTTACATTTAGGGTGAGGTTTAGGGTTAGGTTGAGGGTTAGTGTGAGGGGTAGGGTTAGGGTTAGGGTAATTGTTAGTGTGAGGGATAGAGTTAGGGTTAGTTTGAGGGTAAAGGTTAGGGTGAGGGTTAGGGTGAGGGGTAGGTTTAGGGTTAGGGTGAGGGTTAGGGTGAGGGGTAGGTTTAGGGTTAGGGTGAGGGCTAGGGTGAGGGTGAAGGTTAGGTTGAGGTTGAGGGTGAGGTTGAGGGTTTCGTTTAGGTAAGGGTTAGGGTTAGGGTTAAGTTTCAGGGAGCGTTAGGTATAGGGTGAGGTTTAGGCGAGTGTGAGGGTTAGGTTGAGGGTTAGGGTTAGGGTGAGGGTTATCGTTATGTTTAGGGTGAGGGTTAGCGTTAGGGTGATGTTTAGTATGAGGGTGAGGGTTACTGTTAAGGTTAGCCTTAGGGAAAGGGTTAGGGTTAGCGATAGGGTTAGGGTGAAGGTTAGATTGATAGGTAGGTTTTGCGTGAGGGTTAGGGTGAGGGTTAGTGTTAGGTTTAGAGTTAGGGTTAGGGTGAGGTTTAGTGTTAGGGTGAGGTCTAGGGTGAGGGTGAGGTTTAGGAAGACGGTGAGGGTGAGGGTGAGGTTTTTGTTTAGGTAAGGTTTAGGGTCAGGTTCAGGGTTAAAATTAGGGTGAGGGTGTCGGTTAGGGTTCGGTTTAGGGTGAGGGTGAGGGTGAGGGTGAGGGTGAGTGTTAGGATGAGGGTTAGGGTGAGGATGAGGGTGTTGGTGAGGGTGAGGGTTATGGTTAGGATTAGTGTGAGTGTTAGGGTTACAGTTAGGGTTATTGTTAGGGTGAGGGTGAGGGTTAGGCTTAGGGTCAGGGTGAGGGTTGGGGTGTGGGTTAGGCTGAGGGGTAGGTTAGGGTTTGGCTTAGGGTTATGGTGAGGGTAAGGGTTAGCTTGAGGTTTAGGGTTAAGTTGAGGGTTAATGTTAGCGTTAGGATTAGGATTAGGGTTAGGGTTAGTGTGAGGATGAGCGTGAGGGTGAGTGGTAGGGTTAGGGTTAGTGTGAGGTTTAGGGTTTGTGTGAGAGTTAGGTTTAGGGTGACGCATAGGGTTAGGGTAAGGGTTAGGGCCAGGGTTAGGCTTAGGGTGAAGGTCAGGGTGAGGGTTAGGGTTAGGTAGTGGGTTAGGTTTAGGCTGAGGGGTAGGATTAAGGTGATGTTTATTGTGAAGGTGAGGGTTAGGGTGAGGGGGAGTGTTAAGGTGAGGGTGAATGTTCGGGTGAGGGTGAGGGTTAGGGTTTGCCTGAATGATAGGCTTAAGGTGAGGTTTAGGGTGAGGTTTAGTGTTAGGGTGAGGTCTAGAGTGAGGGTGAGGTTTAGGATGAGGGTGAGGGTGAGGGTGAGGTTTTTGGTTAGGTAAGGTTTAGGGTCAGTTTCAGGCTTAAAATTAGGCTGTGGGTTAGGGTTAGGGTTAGGGTTAGGGTGAGGGTGAGGGTGAGGGTGAGTGTTAGGATGAGGGTTAGGGTGAGGATGAGGGTGTTGTTGAGGGTGAGGGTTATGGTAAGGATTAGTGTGAAGGTTAGGGTTACGGTTAGGGTTAGGGTTAGGGTGAGGTTGAGGGTTAGGCTTAGGGACAGGGTTAGGGTTGGGGTGTGGCTTAGGCTGAGGGGTAGGGTTAGGGTTATGGTTAGGGTTATGGTGAGGGTAAGGTTTAGCTTGAGGTGTAGGGTTAAGTTGAGGGTTAAGGTTAGGGTTAGGATTAGGATTAGGGTTAGGGTTAGGGTGAGGGTGAGGTGAGGGTGAGGGTGAGGGTTAGGGTTAGGGTTAGTGTGAGGGTTAGGGTTAGGGTGAGAGTTAAGTTTAGGGTGACACTTAGGGTTAGGGTAAGGGTTAGGGCCAGGGTTAGTTTTAGGCTGAAAATCAGGTTAGGGTTAGGGTTAGGTAGTGGGTTAGGGTTAGGCTGAGGGGTAGGATTAAGGTGATGTTTATTGTGAGGGTGAGGGTTAGGGTGAGGGGGAGTGTTAGGGTGAGGGTGAATGTTCGGGTGACGGTGAGGGTTAGGGTTTGCTTGAGGGTTAGGCTTAGGGTGAGGGTTAGGGTGACGGTGAGTGTTAGGGTGAGGGTGAGGGTTAGGTTTAGGGTTAGGAGTAGGGTGAGGGTTAGGGTTAGAATGAGACTTATGGTTACTGTGAGGATAAGGTTTAGGGTGAGGGTAAAGGTGAGGGTGAGGTTTAGGGTTAGCGTTAGGGTTAGGGTGAGGGTTAGGGTGAGGATTAGCATTATGGTGAGGGTTAGGTTTAGGGTGTGGGATAGGGTTAGGGTGATGTTTAGGGTGATGTTGATGGTAAGTGTGAGGGTGAGGGTGAGGGTTAGGGTGAGGGTCATGGTGAGGGTGAGGGTTAGGGTTAGGGTTAGGGTCTGGTTGAGGGTGAGAGATAGAATTAGGAATAGTGATAGGGTTAGTATTAGGCTGAGGGTGAGGGTCAGGGTGAGGTTGAAGGTTAGGGTTAGGGTTAGCATTAGGGTTAGAGTGAGGGTTATGGTTAGTGGGAGAGTTATGGTTAGGGTTATGAGTAGTGATATGGTGAGGGTAAGGGTTAGGGTGAGGTTTAGGGTGAGGGTTAGGGTTAGGGTTAGGATTAGGGTGAGGGTTAGGGTTTGGGTGATGTTTAGGGTGAGGTTGAGGTTTAGGGAGAGGATGAGGGTTTGGGTGAGGGTGAGGGTGAGGGTGAGGGATAGGGTGTGGGTGAGGATTAGGGTTAGGGTGAGAGTTAGCGTTAGTTTAGGTTTAGTGTGAGGGTAAGGGTTAGGGGAAAGGTTAGGGTTAGGTTGAGGGTTAGTGTTATGGTTAGGGAGAGGGGTAGGGTTAGGTTTAGGGGGAGTTGTAGGGTGATTGTGAGGGTTAGGGTTAAGGTGAGGGTGAGGGTTAGGGTTAGGTTTAGGGTTTGGGTGAGTTTGAGGGTGAGGGTTAGGTTTAGGATTATTGTTAGGTTAGGGTTATGGAGAGTGTTAGGGTGAGGGTAAGAGTTCGGGTCAGGTTGAGAATTAGGGTGTGTGTGAGGGTTAGGGTTAGGGTGAGGATTAGGGTTGGGTTTAGGGTTAGGGTTATGGTGAGAGTAAGCGTTAGGGTGAGGTTTAGTGTGAGGATGAGGGTTAGGGTTAATCTTAGGCTTAGGGTGAGGTTTAGGGTGAAGTTTAGGGTTAGGGTGAGGGTGAGGTATAGGGAGAGGGTTAGGGTTAGGGTGAGGGATAGGGAGAGGTTAGGATTAGGATGAGTCTTTGGGTGAGTATTAGGCTTAGGTTTAGCATTAGAGTGAGGGTGAGGGTGAGGGTGAGGGTTAGTGTTAGGATGAGGGTTAGGGTGAGGGTGACGGCGAGGGTGGGGTTGTGGGTTAGGGTTAGGGTTAATGTGTGGGTTAGGATTATGGTGACGGTTAGGGTTAGGGTGAGGGTTAGAATTAGGGTAAGTGTTAGGGTGAATTTTACTGTTAGGGTGATGTTTAGTGTGAGGGTTAGGGTGAGCGTGAGTTTTCAGGTCAGAGTTAGGTTTAGGGTTAGGTTTAGGGATAGGGTTAGGGTGAGGGTTAGGGTGAGGGTGAGGATGAGGGTTAGTGTTAGGTTTAGGGTGATGGTTAGGGTGAGCATTAGGGTTAGGGTTAGTGTTAGTTTGCGGGTTAGGGTGAGGGTAAGTGTTAGGGTGAGGTTTAGGTTGAGGGTTAGGGTGAGGGTGAGAGGTAGGGTTAGCATTAGTTTTAGGGTGAGGGTCTGGGTTAGGGTGAGGGTTAGGGATAGGGTGAGGATTAGGGTTAGTGTGAGGGTTAGGGTTAGGTTTAGGGTTAGTGTGAGGATAAGGATTAGGTGAGGGTTAGGATCAGGGTGAGGTGTAGCGTTAGGGATAGGGTGAGCGTTAGGGTGAGATTTAGGTTTAGGGTTAGGGTTAGGATTAGGTTTAGGGTGAGGGTTAGGGTTAGGTTGATGTTTATGGTGAGGGTGAGAGTTAGGGTGAGGGTGAGGATTAGGTTTAGGGTTAGGGTTAGGGTTAGGGTTAGCTTGAGGGTGAGGGTTCGGGTGACGGTGAGGGTTAGGTTGTGGGCGAGGTTTAGGGTTAGGTTGAGGATTAGGGTTAGATTTAGGGTTAGGGTTATGGTGAGGCTAAGGGTTCGGGTGAGGGTTAGGGTGAGGGTGACAGGTAGGGTTAGCATTAGAGTTAGGGTGAGGCTGAGGTTTAGGATGAGGGTTATGGTGAGGGTTTCAGATAGGGATATGTTTGAGGTGAGGGTGAGGGTGAGGGTTAGTGTTAGGATTAGGTTTAGGTTATGGTTAGGCTGAGGGTTAATATTAGGGTGATGTATATTGTGACGGGGAGTGTTAGGGTGAGGGTGAGTGTTAGGGTGAGATGAGGGTTAGATTTAGGGTTAGGGTTATGGTGAGGTTTAGGGTTAGCGTTAGGGTTAGGGTGAGAGTTACGGTGAGGTTTAGGGATAGTATTAGGTTGAGGGTTAGTGTGAGTGTTAGGGTTAGGGTGAGTGTTAGGGTCAGGATTTGTGTGAGGGTTAGGGTTAGGGTGATGTTTAGGGTGAGGTTTAGTGTTAGGGTGAGGGTGAGTGTTAGGAATGTGGGTGAGGGTTAAGGTTAGGTTGAGTGTTAGTTTGACTGTGAGGGTTAGGGTGAGGGTGAGGGTTATGGTTACGTTTAGGGTGAAGTTTAGGGTTAGGGTGAGGGTTAGTGTGAGGTGTAGGGTTAGGGTTAGGGTGAGGGTTAGGGTTAGTGTGAGGGAGAGGGTTAGGGATAGGGTGAGGGTAATGGTTAGGGTGAGGGTTAGGGTGAGGCGTAGGTTTAGGGTTAGAGTGAGGGCTAGGGTTAGGGTGAAGGTTTGGTTGAAGGTGAGGTTGAGGGTTTCGTTTAGGTAAGGGTTAGGGTTAGGGTTAGTTTGAAGGGTAGGGTTAGGATTAGGTTGAGGTTTAGGGGAGTGTGAGGGTTAGGTTGAGGGTTAGGGTTAGGGTGAGGTTAGCGTTAGGGTTAGGGTGAGGGTTAGCTTTAGGGTGATGTTTAGTATGAGGATGAGGGTTACTGTTAAGGTCAGCCTTATTGAAAGGGTTAGGCTTAGCGTTAGGTTTAGGGTGAGGATTAGAGTGATGGGTAGGGTTTGTGTTAGGGTTAGGGTGAGGGTTAAGGTTAGGGTGAGGGTTAGATTTAGGGTTAGGGTTAGGGTGAGGTTTAGTGTTAGGGTGAGGTCTAGGGTGAGGGTGAGGTTTAGGATGAGGGTGAGGGTGAAGGTGAGGTTTTTGGTTAGGTAAGGTTTAGGGTCAGGTTCAGGGTTAGAATTAGGGTGAGGGTGTGGGTTAGGGTTAGGGTTAGGGTGAGGGTGAGGGTGAGGGTGAGGGTGAGTGTTAGGATGAGGGTTAGGGTGAGGATGAGGGTGTTGGTTAGGGTGAGGGTTATGGTTAGGATTAGTGTGAGGGTTAGGTTTACGGTTAGTTTTAGGGTTAGGGTGAGGTTGAGGGTTAGGATTAGGGTCAGGGTTAGGTTTGGGGTGTGGGTTAGGCAGAGGGGTATGGTTAGGGTTAGGGTTAGGGTTATGGTGAGGGTAAGGGTTAGTGAGAGGTTTAGGGTTAAGTTGAGTGTTAATGTTAGCGTTAGGATTTGGATTAGGGTTAGGGTTAGGTTGAGGGTTAGGTTGAGGGTTAGCATTACGGTGAGGGTTAGGGTTAGGGTGAGGGTTAGGGTGAGGGTTAGCATTACGGTGAGGGTTAGGGTTAGGATGAGTGTTAGGGTTACGGTGATGTTTAGTGTGATGTTGATGGTGAGGGTGAGAGTTAGGGTGAGGGTCATGGTGAGGTTGATGTTTAGGGTTAGGTTTAGGGTCTGGTTGAAGTGAGAGATAGAATTACGAATAGAGTTAGGGTTAGCTTTAGGCTGAGGGTGAGGGTTAGAGTGAGGGTGAAGTTTAGGGTGAGGGTTAGCATTAGGGTTAGAGTGAGGGTTACGGTTAGTGTGAGGGTTATGCTTAGGGTTAAGATTAGGGATAGGGTGAGGGTAAGGGTTAAGGTGAGGTTAGGGTGAGGGTTAGGGTAGCGTTAGGATTAGGATGAGGGTTAGGGTTTGGGTGATGTTTAGGGTGAGGTTGAGGGTTAGGGAGAGTATGAGGGTTCGGGTGAGGGTGAGGGTGAGGGTGAGGAATAGGGTGTGGGTGAGGATTAGGGTTAGGGTGAGAGTTAGCATTAGGTTTAGGTTTAGGGTGAGGGTGAGGGTTAGGGGTAGGGTTAGGGTTAGGTTGAGGGTTAGGGTTAGGGTTAGGTTGAGGGTTAGGTTTAGGGTTAGGGCGAGGGGTAGGGTTAGGTTTAAGGGGAGTTGTTGGGTGATTGTGAGGGTTAGGGTTAGGGTTAGGGTGAGGGTTAAGTTTAGGTTTAGGGTTTGGGTGAGTTTGAGGGTGAGGGTTAGGTTTAGGATTAGGGTTAGGTTAGGATTAGGGAGAGTGTTAGGGTGAGGGTAAGTGTTCGGGTCAGGTTGAGAGTTAGGGTGTGGGTGAGGGTTAGGGTTAGGTTGAGGATTAGGGTTAGGTTAAGGTTAGGGTTATGGTGAGTGTAAGAGTTAGGGTGAGGTTTAGTGTGAGGATGAGGGTTAGGGTTAGTGTTAGAGTTAGGGTGAGGTTTAGGGTGAGGGTTAGGGTTTGGTTTAGGTTTAGCCTGAGGGTGAGGTATAGGGAGAGGGTTAGGGTTAGGGTGAGGGATAGGGATAGGTTAGGGTTAGGGTGAGGGTTTCGGTGAGTGTTAGGGTTAGGTTTAGAATTAGAGTTAGGGTGAGTGTGAGGGTGAGGTTTATGATTAGGGTTAGGATAAAGATTAGGCTGAGGGTGATGGGGAGGGGGATGGTGTCGGTTAGGTTTAGGGTGAAGGTTAGGTTTAGGGCAGGGTGAGGGTGATGGTTAGGGTTAGGATTAGGGTTAGGATGAGGGTTAGGTTGAGGGTTAGGGTTAGGGTTAGTTTACTGGTTAGTGTAAGGATTAGGGTTAGGTTTAGGATGAGGGTAAATGTCAGGGTGAGGGTTAGGGTGAGGGTGAGGTTTAGGGTTAGGGTTAAAGTTAGGGTGAGGATCGGCGTTAGGGTTCAGGTTAGGGTGAGGTTTAGTGTTAGGTTGAGGTCTAGGGAGAGGGTGAGGTTTAGGATGAGGTTGAGGGTGAGGGTGAGGTTTTTGTTTAGGTAAGGTTTAGGGTCAGGTTCAGGGTTAGAATTAGGGTGAGGGTGTGGGTTAGGGTTAAGGTTAGGGTTAGGGTGAGGGTGAGGGTGAGGGTGAGTGTTAGGATGACGGTTAGGGTGAGGATGAGGGTGTTGGTGAGGGTGAGGGTTATGGTTAGGATTAGTGTGAGATTTAGGGTTACGGTTAGGGTTATGGTTAGGGTGAGGGTGAGGGTTAGGGTGAGGGTGAGGTTTAGGGTTAGGGTTAAAGTTAGGGTGAGGTTTAGCATTAGGTTTAGGGTGAGGGTTAGGGTATGGGTAAGTGTTAGGGTGAGGGTTAGTTTGAGGGTGAGTGTTAAGGTTAGAGTGAAGGTAAGTTTAGGGTGAGGTTAAGGGTGAGGTTTAGGGTTAGGGTTAGCATTAGGGTTAGGTGAGAGTGAGGGTTATGGTGAGGGTTTGGGTTATGGTTAAGGATAGGGTGAGGATTTAGCTTAGGTTTAGGTTTATGGTGAGGGTTAGGGTTTAGTGTTAGTGTGATGGTTAGTGTGATGGTGAGGGTCAGGTTGAGGGTGACGTTTAGGATGAGGGTGAGGGTGAGGGTTAAGGTTAGGATTAGGATTAGGGTGAGTTTTAGGGTTAGGGTTATGGTTAGGGCTAGGGTTAGGGTTATTGTTAGGTTTAGGTTTAGGGTTAGGTTGAGGGTGCGGGTGAGGTTTAGTGTTAGGATTAAGTTTAGGGTTAGGGTTAGGGTGGTGTTGCATGTTAGGGTTAGGATTAAGGTTAGGTTTAGGGTAAGGCTGAGGGTGAAAGGGAGGTTGAGCTTGAGGGTTAGGATTAGGGTTAGTTTTAGCGTGAGTGCTAGGGTGTGGGTGATGGTTAGAGTGAGGGTGAGGGTTTCTGTTAGGTATGGGTTAGGGTTAGGGATAGGATTAGGGTGATGGTGGGGGTTAAGCTGAGCTTAGGTTTAGGTTGAGGGATAGGGTTAGGGTTAGGGTGAGGGTTAGGTTTAGGGTGATGTTTAGGGTGAGGATGAGGGTTAAGGTGAGGGTTAGGGTTAGGGTGAGGGTGAGGGTGAGGGTGTGCGTGAGGGTTATGGTTATGTCTAGTTTCAGGGTAAGCTTGAGGTTGAGGGTGTAGGTGAGGGTTAGGTTTAGGTTTAGGTTTAGGGTGAGGGTGAGGGTTAGGATTAGGAATAGGGTTAGGGTTAGTTTTAGGCTGAGGTTGATGTTCAGCATGAGAGTGAAGTTTACGGTTAGGTTTAGGATTAGGGTTAGAGTGAGGGTTACTCTTAGTGTGAGGGTTATGGTTAGGTTAATGGTTAGGGTTAAGTTGAGGGTAAGGGTTAAGGTGTGAGTGAGAGTGAGAGTGAGGGTGAGGGTTAGGGATATGGTTAGGGTTATTGTTTGGGTTAGGGTTTGGGTGATGTTTAGGGTGAGCGTGAGGGTCAGGGTGAGGATGAGTGTTCGGGTGAGTGTTTGGGTGAGGTTAAAGATGAGGGTTATGGTGTGGATGAGGATTAGGGTTAGCGAGAGGGTTAGCATTAGGTTTAGGGTTAGTGTGAGGGTGTGGCTTAGGGGTAGAGTTAGGGTTAGTTTGAGGGTTTGAGTTAGGGTGAGGGTTATGGAGAGGGGTAGGGGTAGGTTTAGGGTGAGTTTTGGGTGAGTGTGAGGATTAGTGTGAGTGTTAGGGTGAGGGTTAGTGTTAGTATTAGGGTTATGGTTAGGGTTAGGGTGAGGGTTAGGGTTAGGTTTAGGGTTAGAATAAGGGTTAGGCTGATGGTTAGGGTTAGAGTTAATGTGAGTGTTGGGTTTAGGCTTAGGGTTTAGGTTAGTTTGAGGATAAAGTTTAGGTTGAGTGTTAGTGTGAGGGTGAGGGTTAGAGTTATGGTGAGGGTTAGGATGAGGGTAAGGTTTAGGGTTATGGTTAGGGTTAGAATGAGGCTTAGGCTGAGGGTTAGGGTTAGGGTTAGTGTGAGGGTTAGGGTTAGTGTGAGGGTTATGGTTATGGTTAGGGTTAGGGTGAGGGTTAGGGTTAGGCTTACGGTTAGGATAAGTTATAGGCTGAGGGTTAAGGTTAGGGTTAGTGTGAGGGTTTGGTTTAGGGTTAGGATAAAGTTTAGGGTCAGGGTAAAGGTTGGGGTGAGGGTTAGGGCGAGGGTGAGGTTTAGGATTATTGTTAGAGTGAGGGTGAGGTTTAGGGTTAGGGTTAGTTTTAGGGTGTGGGTAAGTGTTAGGGTGAGGCTTAGGTTGAGGACGAGGGTTAGGTTTAGGGTCAGGGTAAGGTGAGGGTTAGGGTGAGTGTGAGTTTTAGGGTTAGAATTAGAGTTAGGGTGAGTGTGAGGGTTAGGGTGAGGGTTTGGATTAAGGTTAAGGATAGGTTGTGGATTAGGGTTGGGCTAGGTTTAGGGTGAGGATTAGGCTAAGGGGTAGGGTTAGAGTTAATTTGAGGGTTAGGTTTAGTGTGAGGGTTAGGGTTAGGGTTAGGGTGACGGTAAGGTTTAGGGTGAAGGTTAGGGTGACTGTGAGTTTTAGGGTTAGCATTAGGGTTAGGGTTAGTGTTAGGATGAGGGTTAGGGTTCGGTTTAGGGTTAGGGTGAGTTTGAGGGTGAGTTTTAGTGTTAGGGTTATGGTGAGGGATAGTGTTAGGATGAGGGATAGGGTGAGGTTTAGGGTGAGGGTGAGGGTGAGGGTGAGGGTTAGTGTTAGGGTTATGGTGAGGGATAGTGTTAGGATGAGGGATAGGGTGAGGTTTAGGGTGAGGGTGAGGGTGAGGGTGAGGGTTAGTGTTAGGGTTAGGGTTAGGGTTACGGTGAGGGTTAGGGTTACGGTGAGGATTAGGGTTAGGGCAATTTTTAGTGTGAGTGTGATGTTTAGGGTGAGGGGGAGTGCTCGGGTGATAGTTAGGGTTAGGTTTAGGTTTAGCGATAGGGTTAGGTTGAAGGTAAGTTTTAGGGTGAGGGTTAGGTTTAGGATGAGGTTTAGGCTGAGGGTTAGGGTTAGGGTTAGTGTGAGGGTTAGGTTTAGCGTTAGGGTTAGGGTTATGGTGAGTGTTAGGGTTAAGTTTAGGGTTATGGTAAGGGTTAGGGTTAGGGAGGGTTAGGGTGAGGGTGAGGGTTACAGTTAGGGTTAGGGTTAGGATGAGGGTTAGGCTGAGGGTTAGGCTTAGGGTTAGTGTGAGTGTTAGGCTTAGGGTTAGTGTTTTGGTTACGTTGAGGTTAAAGTTTAGGTTGAGGGTTAGGGTGAGGTTTACGGTTTGGATGAGGGTTAGGTTTAGGGTTAGGGTGAGGGTTAGGGTGAGGGTTACGGTTGGGGTTAGTGTGAAAGTCAGCTTTAGGGTTAGGGTTAGGGTCAGGGTTAGGGTTAGGGATAGGGTTAGGGTGAGGTTTAAGGTTAGGGTTGTGGTTAGTGTGAGGGTAAGGATTAGGATGAGGGTTAGGTGTAGGTTGATGTTTAGTGTGAGGTTGAGGGTTAGTGTGAGGGTGAGGGTGAGGGTGAGGGTTAGGTTGAGGGTGCGGGTGCGGGTGAGGTTGAGGGTGAGGCTTAGGGTTTGGGTTAGGGTGAGTGTGACGGTTAGGTTTAGGATTAAGTTTAGGGTTAGTGTTAGGCTGAGGGTGAGGTTGAAAGTAAGTGTGAGGGTTAGGGTTAGGGTTATTGGGAGGTTTAGAGTTAGTGTGAGAGTGTGATGGTGAGGGTGTGCTAGAGAGTTAGGTTTAGGTTTAGGGTTAGGGTGAGGTTTAGGGTTAGGGTTAGGGTTATTGTGAGAGTTATTGTGAGGTGTAGGGATAGGGTTAGGTTGAGGGTTAGGGTGAGGGTGAGGGTTAGCGTTAGTGTTAGAATTAGGGAGAGGGTTAGGTTGAGGTTTAGGTTTAGGATGAGGGTGAGGTTTAGGGTGAAGGTGAAGGTGATGATTTCTGTTAGTTAAGGGTTAGCGTTATTTTTAGGGTGAGGATTAGGTTGAGATTGAGGGTTAGTGTGTGTTAGGTTTAGGGTGAGGGTTGGGGTTAAGATTTCGGTGATGGTTAGGATGTGGGTGAAGGTTAGGGTTAGGATGAGTGTTAGGGTGATGGTGAGCATTAGTGTAATTGTGAGGGTTAGAGTTGGGTTTAGGGTGAGGGTTAGGTTTAGCGTGAGGGTTAGGGTGAGGGGTATTGTTAGGGTTAGCGGGAGGTTTAGGGTTAGTGTGAGGGTTAGGGTTAGTGTTAGGGTTAGGATTAGTGTGAGGATAAGGGTTAGGGTGAGGTTTAGGTTGAGGGTGAGGGTTAGGATTATCGTTAGGTTTAGGGTAAGGGTAGGGTGAATGTTAGGGTTAGGGTTCAGGTTAGTATGAGGGTGAGGGTTAGGGTTAGGGTGATGTTTAGGGTGAGAGTGAGGGTTAGGTTGAGGTTGAGGGTGAGGGTTAGGTTGAGGGTGAGGGTTAGGGTGAGTGTTACAATTAGGGTCACTGTTAGGGTGAGGGAGAGGGTTAGGGTTAGGGTGAGGTTTAGGTTTACTGTGAGGGTTTGGGTTATTGTTAAGGTTAGGGTTAGGGTAAGGGTGAAGGTTAGGGTTACGGTTAGGATGAGGATAAGGATTAGGGTGAGGGTTAGGGTGAGGGTGAGGCTTAGGGTAAGGCTTAGGGTGAGGGTGAGGGTGAGGGTTATGGTTAAGGTTAGGGTAAGGGTGAGGGTGAGTGTTAGGGTTAGTGTTAGTTTGAGCTTTAGGGTTAGGTTTATGTTTATTGTTAGGATTATGGTTAGGATGAGAGCTAGGGTGAAGGTGAGGGTTAGGATTAGGTTTAGGTTAGGATGAGGGTTAGGTTTAGGTGAGGGTTAGGGTAAGGTTTAGGTTGAGGGTTAGGGTTAGTGTGATGTTTCGTTTGAGGCTGAGGGTTAGGGTCAAAGTGAGGGTTCGGGTTAGGCTTAGGGTGAGGGTAAGTGTGAGGGTTAGGTTGAGGATTAGGGTTTGGTTTAGCATTAGAGTTGCGGTGAGGGTTAGGTTTATTGTGAGGGTTAGGGTTAGGGTGAAGGTAAGTGTTACGGTGAGGGTTAGGGTGAGAGTGAGGGTTAGGATTATCGTGAGTGTTAGTGTGAGGGTTAGGGCAAGGGTTAGGTTAGAGTTAGCGTTAGGGTGAGGGTGAGGGTTATGGTTAGTGTTAGGGTTAGGGTTAGGGTAAGGGTGATTGTGAGGGTGAGGGGTTAGGGTTATTGTTAGTGTTAGTGTTAGGGTTAGGTTTAGGTTGAGGATGAATGTGAGGGTGTGGGTGAAGGTGAGGGTTAGGTTAGTGTGAGGGTTTCGATTATTTTTAAGGTTAGGGTGAGGGTGAGGTTTATGGTGAGGGTGAGTGTTCGGGTGAAGATGATGGTAAGGGTGAGAGTTAGGGTGTCTGAGAGGGTTAGGGTAAGGTTTAGGGTTCTGGTTAGGGGTAGCATTAGCATGAGGGTTAGGGATAGGTTTCGAATTAGGGTGAGGTTTAGGGAGAAGGATGGGGATAGGGTTAGGTTTATGGTTAGTGTCAGAATTAGGGTTAGGGTTAGGTTTAGTGTGACGTTTAGAGTTAGGGTTAAGGTGAGGGATAGTTTGAGTGGTAGGGTTAGGGTTATGGTGAGGGTTAGGCTTAGTGCGAGGGATAGGGTTAGGATTAGGATTAATGTTAGTGTTAGTATAAGGTTTAGGGTGAGGGTTAGGGTGAGAATGAGGGTTAGGGTTAGCGTGAGGGTTAGGGTGAAGTTTAGGGTGGGGGTTAGGGTGAGGGTTAGGGTTAGGGTTAGGGTTGGGTTTATGTTGAGGATTAGGGTGAGCGTAAGGTTTAGCATGAGGGTTAGGGTGAGGGTGAGGTATAGGGTTATGGTCAAGGTAAGGGTTAGGGCGAGGGTTAGGGTAAGGTTGAGGGTTAGGGTTAGCATTATTGTTAGGGTGAGGGTGAAGGTTAGGGTGAGGTTTAGGGTTAGGGTTAGGGATAGGCTGAGGATTAGGGTTAGAGTTACGTTTAGGGTGAGGGTTATGCTGAGGGGTAGGGTTAGGGTTAGGGTTAGTGTGAAAGTTAGGGTGAGGGTTAGGGTTAGGGTTAGGATGAGGGTGAGGGTGAGGTTGAGATTAAGTTTTAGGATGAGGGTTATTGTGAGGGTGAGGTTTAGTGTTAGCATTAGGGTTAGGGTTAGGTTTAGGTTGAGGGTTAGCGTTATGGTTGTGGTTAGGGTGAGGGTGAGGTTTAGGGTTAGCATTAGATTTAGGGTTAGGGTTAGGGTGAGGGTTAGGGTGAGGGTTACAGTGAGGGTTAGGGTTAGGTTGAGGGTTAGGGATAGGGTTGGGATTAGTGTGAAAGTCAGCTTTAGGGTTAGGGTTAGAGTTAGGGTGAGGGTGAATGTGAGGGTTAGGGTTAGGATTAGGGATAAGGTTAGGGTTATGCTGAGGGTAAGTTTGAGGGTGAGGGTGAAATTTAGGGTTAGGCTGAGGTTTAGGTTTAGGGTTAGTTTTAGGGTTAGGCTGAGTGTGAGTGTGAGAGTGTATGTGAGGTTTAGGCTGAAGGTGAAGGTTAGGGTTAGGGTTAGGGTGAGGGATAGGGTTAGGGTTAGGATGAGGGGTAGGGTGAGGGGTTGGGTTAGGGTTAGGGTGAGGGTTAGCATTAATGTGCAGGCTAGGGTTAGGTTAGAGTTTGTGTGACAATAAGGGTAAGGTGAGGCTTAGGGTCTGAGTGAGTGTTAGGGTTAGCGTTAGGGTTAGGGTGATGGTTAGGGTAAGGGTTAAGGTGAGGGTTAGTGTTAGTATGTGGGTGAGGTTTAGTATTAGAATTAGGGTGAGGGTTAGGATTAGGATGAGTTTTAGGGTAAGGTTAGGGTGAGTGTGAGGTTTCGGGTGAGGATGAGTTTTAGGGTGTGGGTGATGGTTAGGGTTAAGGTGAGGGTTAAGGTGACAGTGATGGTTAGGGCGAGTGTGAGGTTTAGGGTTGCGGTTAGGATTAGTGTTATGGTAGGGTTAGGGTTATGGTGAGTGTAAGGGTTAGGAATACCTTTAGGGTGAGCGTGAGGTTTAGGGATAGCGTTAGAGTTAGGGTGAGCTTTAGGGTGAGGGTTAAGGATCAGGTTGGCTTAGGGTGAGGGTGAGGGTGAGGGTTAGTGTTAGGATTAGGGTTAGGGTTAGGGTGAGGGTAAGGTTTAGGGTGAGGGTTAGGGTGAGGGTTAGGGTTAGGGTTAGGGTTATGGTTAGGGTGAGGGTGAGTGTTAGGTTGAGGGTTAGAGAGAGGGTTGGGGTTAGTGTGAAAGTCAGCTTTTGGATTAGGGTTAGGGTTAGGGTTAGAGTGAGTGTGAGGATTAGTGTTAGGATTAGGTTTAGGGTTAGGGTTTGGCTGAGGGTGAGGGTTAAGGTGAGGGTGAGGTTTAGGTTTAGGGTGAGGTTTAAGTTTAGGTTTAGGTTCAGGGTTAAGGTAAGGCTGAGGGTGAGGGTGAGGGTGTAGGTGAGGTTTAGGGTGAAGGTGAGGGTTAGGGTTAGGTTTAGGGTGAGGTTTAGGTTTAGGATTAGGGTGAGGGTTACGGTGTGGGGTAGGGTTAGGGTTAGGGTAAGGTTTAGGGTTAATGTGAGGGTTAGGGTTAGGGTTAGGGTGTGGGTAAGGTTTAGTTTAAGGGTTAGGGTTAGGATGAGGCTTAGGGTTAGCGTTAGGATTAGGTGAGGGTTAGTGCTCCGGTTAGGCTTAGGGTGAGGCTGAGGGTTATAGTCAGTGTTAGGGTTAGTTTTAGGGTGTGGGTAAGGTTTTCGGTGAGGGTTAGGGTTAGGGTGAGGGTTAGGGTTAAGCTGAGGGTTAGGGTGATCGTTAGGGTGAGGTTTAGGTTTAGTTTTAGGGTTAGGATGTGGTTTAGGGTAACGTTTACTGTTAGTGTTACGGTTAGGGTGAGGGTGAGGGTTAGGGATAGCATTAGGGTTAGGGTTAGCGTTAAGGTGAGGGTTAGGGTTAGAGTAAGGGTGAAGGTTAGTGTTAGCTTGAAGTTTAGGGTAGGGTTGGAGTTAGGGTGAGGGTCAGGGTTAGGGTTAGGGTTAGAGTTAGGCTGAGGGTGAATGTGAGGGTGAGGATGAGGTTTAGGGTTAGGGTGAGGGTTAGGTTGAGGGTTAGGGTTAGGATTATGTTGAGGGTTAGGGTTAGGATTATGTTGAGGGTTAGGGTTAGGGTTAGGAAGAGGGTTTTGCTGAGGGTTATGTTTAGGGTGAGGGTTAGGGTTAGAGTAAGGGTTAGGTTTAGGGTTAGGGTTAGGATTAGGGTAAGGGAAAGGTTTAGGGTCAGTGTTAGGGTGATTGTAGGGTTAGGGTTAGGGTGAGCGTTACGGTGATTGTTAGAGTTAGGTTTAGGATAGGGTGAGGGTTAGGATGAAGTTTAGTTTCAGGGTTAGGGTTAGAGTTAGGGTGAGGGTAAGGCTTAGAGTGAGGTTTAGGGAGAGGGTGAGGTTTAGGGATAGCATTAGGGTTTAGGTTAGAGTTGGGGGAGGGTTAGGTTTATGGTTAGGGTTAGGGTGAGGGTGAGGGTGATGTTGAGGGTTAGGGTTAGGGTTAGGGTGAGGGTTAGGTTTAGTGTGAGGGTTAGGGTTAGGGTGAGGGTAAGGGTTAGGGTGACGGTTAGGGTGTGTGTGAGGGTTAGGGTTAGCGTTAAGTTTAGGGTGAGGGTTAGGGTGAGGGTTAAGATGAGATTTAGTGTTAGTAGGAGGGTGAGCGTTAGACTTAGGTTCAGGGTGAAGTGTACGGTTAAGGTTAGGTTGAGGGTTAGGGTTAGGGTTAGGAAGAGGGTTTGGCTGAGGTTTACGTTTAGGGTTACAGTGAAGATTAGGATTAGAGTAAGGCTTAGGATTAGGGTTAGGGTGAGGATTAGGGTAAGGGAAAGGTTTAGGGTCAATGTTAGGGTGAATGTGATGGTTAGGGTTAGGTTGAGGGTTAGGGTGATTGTTAGGGTTAGGTTTAGGGTTAGGGTGAGGGTAAGGTTTAGGGTGAGGGTGAGGTTTAGGGATAGAATTAGGGTTTAGGTTAGAGTTAGGGTGAGGGTTATGTTGAGGGTTAGGGTTATTGTTAGGGTGAGGGTTAGGTTTAGTGTGAGGTTTAGGGTTAGTGTTAGGGTTAGGGTGAGTGTGAGAGTTAGGGTTAGCGATAAGGTTAGGGTGAGGGTTAAGTTGAGTGTTAGGTTTAGTATGAGGGTGAGCGTTATACTTAGGTTAAGGTGAAGGTTAGGGTTAGGGTGAGGTTTAGGTTTAGGGTGAGGGTTAGGGTTAGGGTGTGTGTAAGGGTGAGAGTGCATGTTAGGGTGAGGGTGAAGGTTAGGGATAGCTTTAGGGTTAGGGTTAGGGTTAGGGTGAGGGTTAGGGTTACCTTTAGGTTTAGGTTGAGGGTGAGGGTTATGTTGAGGTGTAGGGTTAGGTTTAGGTTTAGGGTTAGGGTGAGGGTTAGTTATAGGGTTAGCGTGAGGGTGAGGTTGAGTTTTAGGGTTAGGGTTAGGGTGAGAATTAGGGTTAATGTGAGGGTTAGAGTGACAGTGAGGGGAAGGGTTAGGGTGAGAGCTAGGGTAAGTTTAGGTTGAGTGTGAGGGTTCGGGTGAGGGTGAATTTTAGGGTGTGGGTGACTGTTAGGGTAAGGGTGCGGGTTAAGGTGACGGTGAGGGATGGGGTGAGGTTGAGGGTTAGCTTTTCGGTCATGATTAGGGTTAGGGTTTTGGATAGGGTTATGGTGAGGGTAAGGGTTAGGATGAGGTTTAGGTTGAGGGTGAGGTTTAGGGATAGTATAGGCTTAGGGTGTGGGTGAGGGTTAGAGTTAGTTTTAGGGTTACGGTTAGGAAGAGGGTTTGGCTGAGGGTTAGGGTTAGGGTTAGGGTGAGTGATAGGGTTAGAATGAGGGTTAGGGTTAGGTTTAGAATTAGGGTGAGGGAAAGTTTTAGGGTGAGGGTTGGGTGACTGTGAGTGTTAGGGTTAGGCTGAGCGTTAGGGAGAGGGTTAGGTTTAGGGTCAGGGTTAGGGTGAGGTTTAGTGTTATGGTTAGGGTTAGGGTTCGGGTGAGGGTAAGGGTTAGTGTGAGATTTAGGGTGAGGGTGAGGGTTAGGGATAGCATTAGGCTTACGGTTAGGGTTATGGTGAGGGTTAGTGTTAGGTTAGGTATAGGGTTAGGGTGAGGGTTAGGGTTAGGGTTAGGGTTAAGGTGATGGTGAGGGTTAGGTTTAGGCTTAGGGTGAGAGTTAGGTTTTCCGTTAAATTAAGTTGAGGGTGAGGGTTATGTTGAGGTGTAGGGCGAGGGATAGGGTGAGGTTTAGGTTTAGGGTGAGTTTGAGGGTGATGGTTAGGTTTAGGATTAGGCTTAGGTGTAGGGTTAGGCTTAGTATGAGGGTGAGGTTGAGGGTCAGAATCAGGTTTAGGGTGAGGGTTAGGGTTATGGTTAGGGTTAGGGTGACGGTGAGGGTTAGGGTGAGGGTGATGGTGAGGATGAGGTTGAGGTTGAGAGTTAGGTTTAGGGTTAGGGTTATGGTTAATTTTAGGCTTAGGGTTAGCGTGAGGGCTAGGGTGATGCTGAGGTCTAGGGTTAAGTTTAGGATTAGGATGAGGATTAAGGTTAGGGTGAGTGTTAGGGTGAGGCATCGGGTTAGGGTTATGGTGAAACTGAGGGTGAGGTTTAGGGTTAGGGTGAGGGTTAGGTTGAGGTTGAGGATTAGGTTTAGAGTGACAGTGAGGGTAAGGTTTAGGTGAGAGCTAGGGTTAGGCTTAGGGTTAGGCTGAGTTTTAGGTTTGGGTGAGAGTGAGGGTGAGGGTTAGGTTCAGGATTAGGCTTAGGTGTAGGGTTAGGCTTAGGGTTAGGGTTAGGGTGGGGGTGAGCGATTGGTTTAAGGTGAGGGTAAGGGTTAGGGCGAAGTTTAGGATGAGTTTGAGGGTTAATGTTCGCATTAGATTTATGGTGAGGGTGAGGGTTAGGGTGTGGGTTAGCGTTAGGTTTACGTATAGGGTAAGGATTAGGGTAAGGGTTAGGGTTCAGGTGAGGGTTAGGCTGAGGGGTAGGGTTAGGGTTAGAGTTAGGGTGAGGGTTAGGGCAGGGTTAGGGTTAGGGTTAGTGTTAGGGTTAGGTTGAGGTTCAGGTTGATGGTAAGGGATAGGGTGAGGTTTAGGGTGTGGTTGAGGTTTAGGGTTAGGGTTAGGGTGAGGACTAGGGTTAGGGTTAGGTTTAGGTTGAGGGTGGGGGTGAGGTTGATGGTGAGGGTTATGGTAAGGGTTAGGGTGAGGGTGAGGGTTAGGGTTAGGGTGAGTTTAGGGTGACGGTGAGGGTTAGGTTGAATATGAGGGTTAGGGTTAGGGTTAGGGTGAGGTTTAGGGTTGTGGTTAAGGTGAGGGCTAGGGTGAGGAGTAAGGTTAGGTTTAGGGTTAGGGTTAGTGTGAGGATAAGGGTTAGGGTGAGGGTTAGGTTGAGATTGAGGGTTAGTGTTAGCGTTATGGTTAGGGTGAGGGTTAAGTTGAGGGTTAAGTTTAGTATGAGGGTGAGTGTTAGAGTTAGGTTTAGGGTGAGGGTTATATTTAGGGTATAGGGTAAGTTTATGGTGAGGGTGAGGGTTCTGGTGAGGGTGAGTTTTAGGGTGTGCGTGACGGTTAGGGTGAGGGTGAGGGTTAAGGTGACGGTGACATTTAGGGTGAGGGTGAGTATTAGGGTTGCAGTAGGATTAGGGTTATGGTTAGGGTAAGGGTTAGAATGAGGTTTAGGGTGAGAGTGAGGTTTAGGGACAGCGTTAGATTTTGCGTGAGGGTTAGGGTAAGGGTTAGGTTTCAGGTTTGGGTTAGGTTCAGGGTGAGGGATAGAGTTAGGGTTAGGGTTAGGATTAGGGTTAGGGTAAGGTTTAGGGTGAGGGTTAGGGTGAGTGTGAGGGTTATGGTTAGGTTGAGGGTTAGGGTGAGCGTTAAGTAGAGTGTTAGGTTTAGGTTTATTGTTAGGTTGAGGGTTAGGGTGAGGTTTAGTGTGAGGGTTAGTGTGAGGGTTAGGGTGAGGGCTACTGTGAGGGTAACGGTTAGAATGAGGGTTAAGGTGAGGGTGAGGGTTAGGGTTAGCCTTAGTGTTAGGGTTAGGGTTAGGGTCAGGTTTAGGGTTAGGGTTAGGTTGAGGGTTACGGTTAGGGATAGGGTTGGTGTTAGGGTGAAAATCAGCGTTAGGGTTAGGGTTAGAGTTATTGTGAGGGGGAGTGTGAGGGTTAGGGTTAGGATTAGTGTTAGGGTTAGGGTTAGGCTGAGGGTGAGGGTGTGGGTGAGGGTGAGGTTTACGGTTAGGGTGAAGGTCAGGTTTAGGGTTAGTGTTAGGGTTAGGCTGAAGTGGAGGGTGAGGGTGTAGGTGAGGGTTAGGGTGACAGTGCAGATTAGGTTTAGGGTTAGGGTGAAGGGTAGGTGAAGGGTAGGGTTAGGGTTAGGGTGAGGGTTAGCGTTAATGTGCGAGTTAGGGTTAGGGTTAGGGTTACTCTGAGGATAAGGGTTAGTGTGAGGATTAGGGTGTGAGTGACGGTTAGGGTTAGCGTTAGAGTTAGGTTGAGGTATAGGGTGAGCATAAGGGTTAGGGTTAGGTTTAGGTTTAGGGTTAGGCTGAAGGTTAGGGTGAGGGTAAGAGTTAGAATGAGGGTAAGGGTGAGGGTGAGGGTTAAGGATAGCATTAGGGTTAGGGTTAGGGTTAGGGTGTGGGTTAGGGTAAGGTTTAGGGTTAGGGTTAGAGTTAGGTTGAGGATTAGATATAAGGTTGGGGTTAGGTTGAGGGTCAGGGTTAGGGTTAGGGTTAGAGTTAGGGTGAGGGAGAGTGTGAGGTTTCGGGTTAGGATTTGGGTTAGGGTTAGGGTTAGGCTGAGGGTGAGGGTGAGGGTGAGGGTGAGGTTTAGGGTTATTGTGAGAATTAGGTTTAGGGTTATTGTTAGGTTGAGGGTTAGGGTTAAGGTTAGGAAGAGCTTTGGCTGACGGTTAGGGTTAGGGTTAGGGTGAGGGATAGGGTTAGTGTGAGGGTTAGGCTTAGGGTTAGGTTTAGGATTAGGGTGAGGGAAAGTTAGGTTGAGGGTTAGGTTAATGGTGAGTGTTAGGGTTAGGGTGAGCGTTAGGTTGAGCGTTAGGGTTAGGTTTATAGTTAAGGTGGTGGTTAGGTTGAGTTTTACTTTTAGGGTTAGGGTTAGTGTTATGGTGATGACAAGGGTTAGACTGAGATTTAGGGTGAGGGTGAGGTTTAAGGACAGCATTAGGGTTATGGTTAGGGTTAGGGTGAGGGTTTCGGTTACCATTAGGGTTAGGGTGATGTTGAGGGTTATGTTGAGGTTTAGGGTTAGGTTTAGGTTTAGGGTTAGCGTGAGGGTTAGGGTTAGGTTGAGGGTGAGGGTGAGGCTTGGGGTTAGGGTTAGGGTGAGGGTTAGGGTTAGGGTGAGGGTTAGAGTGAAGGTGAGGGAAAGGCATAGGTTGAGGGCTAGGTTTAGGGTTAGTGTTAGGGTGAGGTTTAGATTTAGGTTGAGGGTGAAGGTGAGAGTTAATTTTTGGACTAGGCTTACGTTTTGGGTTAGGCTTATGTTGAGGGTGTGAATGAGGGTGAGGGTCACAGTTAGGTTTAGGGTGAGGGTTAGGGTTATGGTTAGGTTTAAAGTGAGGGTGAGTGTGAGGGTTAGGGTGAGGGTGATGGTGAGGGTGAGGTTGAGGGTGAGAGTTAGGTTTAGGTTTAGGGTTATGGTTAGTTTTGGTTTAGGGTTAGGGTGAGGGCTAGGGTGAGGTTGAGGTCTATGGTTAAGTTTAGGATTAGGGTTAGAGTTAGGTTTAGTGTGAGGGTTAGGCTAATGGTTAGGGTTAGTGTGAGGGTTAGGGTGAGAGTGAGGGTTAGGGTTAACCTGAGTGTTAGGGTGACGGTTACGGTGAGGGTTAGGTTTAAGGTTAGGGTTAGTGTAAAGTTTAGGATGAGGGTGAGGATTATGGTTAATGTTAGGGTGAGGGTTATGATTAAGATGATATTTAGGATGAGGGTGACAGTTAGGTTGAGTGTTCGGATTCGGGTTAGTGTCAGGCTTAGGGTGTGGGTGACGGTTAGGGTTAGATTGAGGGTTAGGGTGAGTTTGAGGTTTAGGGGTAGGGTTAGGGTTAGGATGACGGTTAGGGTTAGGCTTAGGATAAAGTTAGGGTCAGGGTGACGTGTACAGTGATGTTTAGGGTGAGGGTTAGGGTTAGTGTGAGGATTAGGTTTAGGGTTAGGGTAAAGGTTAGGGTGAGGGTTATGGTTAGGGTTAGGGTTAGAATGAGGGTCAGGCTGAGGGTTAGGGTTAGGGTTCGGGAGAAGGTAAGGGTAAGGGTGAGGATAATGTGAGGGTTAAGGTTAGGCTTAGGTTTAGGCTGAGGATTAGTGTGAGAGTTAGTGTTAGGGTTAGGGTGTGGGTTAGGTTTAGGGTTAGGTTAAAGTTAGCGTTATGGTGACATGTACGGTTATGTTTAGCGTGAGGGTTAGGGTTAGTGTGAGGATTAGGATAAGTGTTAGGGTTAAGCTTAGGGTGAAGGTGAAGGATAGGGTTAAGGTGAGGGTAAGGGTTAGGGCAAGGTTTAGTGTGAGGCTGAGGGTTAATGTTAGCATTAGGTTTACGGTGAGGGGGAGGGTTAGGGGGAGGGTTAGGGTTAGGGATAGCTATACGGTGAGGATTAGGGTTAGGGTTAGGTTTAGGGTGAAGTTTAGGCTGAAGTGTAGTGTTAGGGTTAGGGTTAGGGTGAGGGTTAGGGTTAGTGTTAGGGTGAGGTTGAGGGTGAGGGTAAGGGTTAGAGTGAGCGTTAGGTTGAGGTTTAGGTTCACGGTTAGCATTAGGTTTAGGGTGAGGGTTAGGGTTAGGATTAGGGTTAGTGTGGGGGTGAAGGCTAGTTTTAGCATTAGGGTTAGGGTTAGGGTTAGGTTTAGGATGAGGGTGAGGATGAGGGTGAGGTTTAGGGTTAGGTTTAGGATTAGGTTTAGGGTTAGGGTTAGGCTGAAAGTGGGGGTGAGTTTGAGGTTGAGGGTTAGAGTTAGGGTTAGTTTTACGGTGAGGCCAAGGTTGAGGTTGAGTGGTAGGGTGAGGGTGAGGGTTTTATTTAGGAAAGTCTTTGGGTTAGGATTAGGGTGAGGATTAGGGTGAGGGTGAGGTTTAAGGTGAGCGTTAGGGTTAGGGTGAGGGTTAGGGTTACGGTGATGTTTAGGGTGAGGGTGAGTGTTAGGTTGAGGGTGATGGTTTAGGTGAGGGTTAGGGTTGGGGTGAGCGTTATGGTGACGGTGAGGGTTAGGGTGAAGGTGAGGGTTAGGGTTAGGGTTAGGGTGAGGGTTAGGTTTTTGGTGAGGGTGTGGGTTAGGATGAGGTTTAGGGTGAGGTTGAGTTTTCGGGATAGTGTTAGAGTTAGGGTGAGGGTTAGAATTCAGGTTAGGCTTAGGGTGAGGGTGAGGGTTAGAGTTACTGTTGGCTTAGTGTTAGGGTGTGGGTAAGTTTTAGGTTGAGGTTAGATTTAGGGTGATGTTTAGGGTTAAGTTGAGGGTTAGGGTGGCGTTAGGGTGAGGGTTAGGTTTAGGTTTAGGGTTAGGGTGAGGGTTAGGGTGAGGTTTAGTGTTAGTGCTAGGGTTAGGGTGAGGGTGAGGGTTAGGGATAGCATTAGGGTTAGTGTTAGGGTTAGGGTGAGGGTTAGGGTTAGGTTAAGGATGAGGTTTAGTGTTAGGTTGAAGGTTAGCGATAGGGCTGAAGTTAGGGTGAGGGTCAGGTTTAGGGTTAGGGTTAGAGTTAGGGTGAGGGTGAGTGTGAGGGTTAGGTTTAGGATTAGGGTTAGGGTTAGGGTTGGGCTGAGGGTGAGGGTGAGGCTGAGTGTGAGATTTAGGGTTAGGGTGAGGGTTGGGTTTAGGATTAGGGTTAGGGTTAGGTTGAGGGTTAGGGTTAGGATTAGGTTGAGGTTTGTGGTTTGGGTTAGGAAAAGGGTTTGGCTGAGGTTTAATGTTAGGTTTAGGGTGAGGGTTAGGGTTAGAGTGAGGGTTAGGTTTAGGGTTAGGGTTAGGAATAGGGTGAGGGAAAGGTTTAGGGTCAGAGTTAGTGTCACTGTGAGGGTTAGGGTTAGGGTGAGGGTTAGGGTGAACTTTAGGGTCATTGTTAAGTTTAGGTTTAGGGTTAGGGTGAGGGTTAGGATGAGGTTTAGTTTTAGGGTTAGGGTTATTGTGAGGGTAAGGGTTAGAGTGAGGGTTAGGGTGAGGGTGAGGTTTAGGGATAGCATTAGGGTTTTGGTTAGAGTTAAGGGGAAGGTTAAGTTTACGGTTAAGGTTAGCGTAGGGGTGTGGGTGAGGCTTATGTTGAGGGTAAGGGTTAGTGTTAAGATTAGGGTAGGGTGAAGGTTAGGTTTAGTGTGAGGGTTAGGGTTAGGGTTAGAGTTAGGTTGAGGGTAAGAGTAAGGATGAGGGTTAGGGTGAGTGTGAGGGTTAGGGTTAGCGTTAAGTTTAGTGTGAGGTTTAGGGTGAGGGTTAAGTTGTGGGTTAGTGTTAGTATGAGGGTGAGCATTAGACTTAGGATTAGGGTGAGGGTTAGGGTTAGGCTGGGGTTTAGGATAAGTTTAGGGTGAGGGTGAGAGTTTTAGAGTGTGAGTGACAGTTAGGGTAAGGGTGAGGGTTAAGGTGACAGTGAGGTTTAGGGTGAGGGTGAGGCTTAGGGTTGCGGTGAGGATTAGGGTTAGGGTTAGGGTTAGGGTTATGGTGAGGGTAAGGGTAAGGATGAGGTTTAGGGTGAGGGTGAGCTTTAGGGATAACATTAGAGTTAGGGTGAGGCTGAGGGTTAGGGTTAGGTTTACGTGAGGGATAGGGTTAGTGTGAGTGTTAGGCTTAGGGTTATGGTTAGGATTAGGGTGAGGGAAAGGTTTAGGGTGAGTGTTAGTGTGTTAAGGGTGAGTGTTAGGATTAGGGTTAGGGTTATGTTGAGCGTTAGGGTGAGGGTTAGGGTTAGATTTAGGGTTAGGATGAAGGTTAGGGTGAGGTTTAGTTTTAGGGTTAGCGTTAGGGTTAGAGTGAGGGTAAGGTTTGGAGTGAGATTTAGAGTGAGGGTGAGTGTTAATGATAGCATTAGGTTTAGGGTTAGGGTTAGGGTGAGGCTTTGGCTTAGGTTAGGGTGAGGGTGAGGTTGAGGGTGAGGGTTATGATTAAGAGTTACAGTTAGGCTGAGGGTTAGGGTGAGGGTTAGGGTTAGGGTTAGGCTTATGTTGAGGATGAGGGTGAGGTTTAGGGTTAGGGTTAGGTTGAGGGTGATGGTTAGGGTGAGGGTTATAGTGACGGTGAGGGTAAGAGTTAGGGTGAGGGATAGGGTTAGGGTTAGGTTTAGGATGAGTTTTAGGTTTAGGTTTAGGGTTAGGGTTAAGGTGAGAGTAAGAGTTAGGGTGAGGGTTAGGGTGAGGGTGACGTTTAGGGATAGCATTAGGGTTAGGGTTAAGTTTCGTGTCAGGATTAGCGTAACCGTTAGGATTAGGTTGAGCGTGAGGGTTATGTTGAGTTGTAGGGTTAGGTTTCGGATTAGGGTTAGGGTTAGGGTGAGGGTTAGGGTTAAGGTTAGGGTGAGAATGAGTGTGAGGTTTACGTTTAGGGTTTGGGTGAGTGTTAAGTTTAATGTGAGGGTTAGAGTGACAATGAGAGTAAGGTTAGGGTGAGGGCTAGGGTTAGGGTTAGGGTTAGGGTGAGGTTTAGGTTTAGGGTGAGTGTGAGGGTGAGAGTTAGTTTTGGGATTAGGCTTAGGTTTAGGGTTAGGCTGAGGATGAGGGTGAGGGTGAGGGTCAGATTTAGGTTTAGGGTGAGGGTTAGGATTATGGTAAGGGTTAGGGTGAGGTTGAGGGTGAGGATTCGGGTGAGGGTGATGGTGAGGATGAGGGTGCGGGTAAGAGTTAGGTTTAGGGTTAGGGTTATTGTTAGTTTTAGGTTTAGGGTTTGGGTTAGTGCTAGGGTGAGGCTGATGTCGAGGGTTAAGTTTAGGATTAAGATGAGGATTAAGTTTAGGGTGAGTGTTAGGGTGAAGGGTAGGGTTAGCGTTATTTTTAGGGTGAGGGTCAGGTTTAGTGTGAGGATTAGGGTTACGGTTAGGGTTATGGTGAGGGTAAGGCTGAGGGGTAGGGTTAGGGTGAGGGTTAGTGTGAAGTTTAGGTTTAGGGTGAGGGTAAGGGTTAGGGTAAGGGTGAGGGTAAGTGTCAGAGTGAGGGTTAGGGAGAGGGTGAGGGTTAGAAATAGCATTAGGGTTAGGTTTTGGGTTAGGGGAGTGTTAGGCTTGTAGTTAGGGTGAGGGTGACGGTATGGGTCAGGGTTATGTTGAGGGTTAGGTTTAGGGTTAGGAATAGGGTTAGGGTGAGGTTTAGGTTTAGCGTTAGGGTTAAGGTGAGAGTGAGGGTTAGGTTAAGGGTTAGGGTTAGGGTGAGGGATAGGGTTAGGGTGAGGGTTAGCGTGACGGTGAGGGTAAGGGTTAGGGTGAGGGCTAGGGTTAGGTTTAGGGTGAGGGTGAGGGTGAGGGTTAGGTTTAGGATTAGGGTTAGGTTATGTTGAGGATTAGGGTTAAGGTGACGGTGAGGGTAAGGGTTAGGCTTAGGGTTAGACTGAGTTTTAGGTTTGGGTGAGGGTGAGGGTGACGGTTAGGTTTAGGATTAGGATTAGGTTTAGGGTTAGACTTAGGGTGAGGGTGAGGGTGAGGGTGAGGTTCACTGTGAGAGTGAGGGTGATGGTTAGGTTTAGGGTGAGGGTTAGGGTTATGGTTAGGGTTAGGGTGAGGTTTATATTGAGGGTGATTGTGAGTGTTAGGATGAGTGTGATGGTGAGGTTGAGGGTGATGGTGAGGTTTAGGGTTTGGTTTAGGGTTAGACTTAGGGTTAGGGTGAGGGTAAAGGTTAGGGTGAGGGTGAGGCTTAGGTTTAGGTTTAGGTTTAGGTTTAGTGTGAGCTTTAGGCATACAGTTAGGTTTAGCGTGAGTGTTTTGATTAGGGTTAGGTTTAGAGTTAGGGTGAGGGTGAGGGTTAGGGTTTGAATTAGGATTAGGGTTAGGGTTAGGCTGAGGTTGAGCTTGAGGTTGAGGTTGAGGTTTGGGTTTGGGTGAGGGTTAGGGGTAGGATTAAGGTTAAGGTTAGACTGATGGTTAAGGTTAGGTTTCGGTTGAGGGTAAGGGTTAGGGTGAGGGTTAGGCTGAGGTGTAGGGTTATGGTTAGGTTTAGGGTGAGTGTTAGGGTTAGGTTGAGGTTGAGGTTGCAGGTAAGGGTTAGGGTGAGGTTTAGAGTGAGTTTGAGGTTTACGGGTGCATTAGGTTTAGGAATAGGGTGACAGTTAGGGTTAGGGTTTGGGTTAGCTTGATGGTGGGGGTGAGGTTGAGGGTGACGGTTAGGTTTAGGGTTCATTTTAGGGTGAGTGCTATGTTGAGGGTGAGGGTTACAGTGAGGGTTAGGGTGAGGGTGAGGGTTTTAGTTAGAAACGGCTTAGGGTTAGGGTTAGGGTGAGGATTAGGGTGACGGTGAGGTTTAAAGTGAGGGTTAGGGTTAGGGTGAGGATTAGGTTTAGGGTTAGGGTGAGGGTTATGGTTAGGGTGATGTTTAGGGTGAGGATGAGTGTTAGGGTGAGGGTTAGCGTGAAGGTGAGTGTTAGGGTTATGGTTAGGGTGAGGGCTAGGGTGAGGGGTAGGGTTAGGGTTAGGGTGAGGGTTAGGCTTAACATGAGGGTTAGGGTTAGGGTTAGGGTTAGTGTGAGGATAAGGGTTGGGGTGAGGGTTAGTGTGAGATTGATTTTTAGGGTTAGTGTTAGGGTTAGGGTGAGGGTTAAGGTGAGGGTTAGGTTTAGTATGAGGGTGATTGTTAGATTAAGGTTTAGGATGAGGGTTAAGTTTAGGGTGAGGTTTAGGGTAAGGTTATGGTGATGGTGAGGGTTCGGGTGAGGGTGAGTTTTAGTGTGTCGGTGACAGTTAGGGTTAGGGTGAGGGTTAAGATGATGGAGAGGGTTAGGGTTGCGATAGGATTATGGTTATGGTTAGGGTTAGGGTTATGGTGAGGGTCAGGGTTAGAATGAGGTCTAGGGTGAGGGTGAGGTTTAGGGACAGTGTTAGTGTTTGGGTGAGGGTTGGGGTTCACGTTAGTCTTAGGTTGAGGGTGAGGGTTAGAATTAGGGTTAGTGTTAGGGTTAGGGTGAGGTTTAGTATTAGGGTTAGGGTGAGGGTTAGGGTTAGGTTGACGGTTAGGGATAGGGTTGGTGTTAGGGTGAAAGTCAGCGTTAGGATTAGGGTTAGAGTTATTGTGAGGGGGAGTGTGAGTGTTAGGGTTAGGATTAGTGTTAGGGTTAGGGTTAGGCTGAGGGTGAGGGTGTGGGTGAGGGTGAGGTTTAGGTTTAGGGTGAGGATCAGATTTAGGGTTTGGGTTAGTTTTAGGCTGAGGGTGAGGGTGAGGGTGTAGGTGAGGGTTAGGTTGAAGTTGAGGGTTAGGGTTAGGGTTAGGGTAAGAGTTAGGTTTAGGGTTAGGGTGAGGGGTAGGGTGAAGGTTAGAGTTACTGTTAGGGTGAGGGTTAGCCTTAATGTGCAGGTTAGGGTTAGGGTTGCTGTGAGGAATAGGGTTAGTGTGAGGATTAGGGTGAGAGTGAGGATTAGGGTTAGAGTTAGGTTTAGGTTGAGGGATAGCGTGACCGTTAGGGAGAGGGTTAGGTTTAGGTTTAGGGTTTGCGTGAGGGTTAGGGTGAGTATAAGAATTAGAGTGAGGTTAGTGTGAGGGTGAGGGTTAGGGATAGCATTAGGGCTAGGGTTAGGGTTAGGGTGAGGGTTATGGTAAGGTTTAGGTTGAGGGTTAGTGTTAGGTTGAGGGTTAGGGATAGGGTTGGGGTTAGGGTGAGGGTCAGGGTTAGGTTTAGGGTTAGAGTTAGGTTGAGGGTGAGTGTGACAGTTAGGATAAGGATTAGGGTTAGGGTTAGTGTTAGCCTGAGGGTGAGGGTGAGGTTTAGGTTTAGGGTGAGAATTAGGTTTAGGTTTAATGTTAGGTTTAGGTTGAGGATTAGGGTTAAGGTTAGGAAAAGAGTTTGGCTGAGGGTTAGGGTTAGGGTTAGTGGGAGGGATAGGGTTATTGTGAAGGTTAGGCTTAGGGTTAGGGTTAGGATTAGGGTGAGAAAAAGTTTTCGGTTGAGGGTTAGGGTGACGGTGAGTGTTAGGGGTAGGGTGAGGGTTAGGGTGAGCGTTAGGTTGAGGGTTAGGGTTAGGTTTTGGGTTAAGGTGAGGGTTCGGTTGAGGTTTAGTTTTAGGGTTAGTGTTAGGGTTAGGGTGAGGATAAGGTTTAGAGTGAGATTTAGGGTGAGGGTGAGGGTAAAGGATAGCATTAGGGTTAAGGTTATGGTTAGCGTGAGGTTTAGGGTTATGGTTAGGGTTAAGGTGAGTGTGAGGTTGAGGGTTATGTTGAGGGTTGGGGTTACGGTTAGGGTTAGTGTTAGGGTGAGGGGTAGGGTTAGGGTTAGTTTTGGGATGAGGGTTATGGTTAGGGTGAGGTTTAGAGTGACAGTGAGGGTAAGGTTTAGGGTGAGGGTTAGGGTTAGGGTTAGGGTTAGGGTGAGGTTTAGATTTGGGTTAGGGTTAGGGTTAGGGTGAGGGTAAGGGTTAGGGTTAGGGTTAGGATTAGGGTGGTTAGGGTGAGGGTTAAGGTGTGGCTGAGGTTTACGGTTAGAGTGAGGGTTAGGGTGACGGTCAGGGTTAGGGTGAATTTGAGGTTTAGGTTTAGGGTAAGGGTTAGGGTGAAGGTTAGGGTTAGGGTTAGGTTAAAGTTAGGGTTAGAGTGATGTGTACGGTTAGGTTTAGGGTGAGGGTTAGGGTTAGTGTGAGGATTAGGGTTAGGGTTCGGGTTACGGTTAGGGTGAGGCTTAGGGTTAGGGTTAGGGTTAGGATGAGGTTTAGGCTGAGGGTTAAGGTTAGGGTTGGGGTTCGGGGGAGGGTAATGGTAAGGATGCTTGTAATGTGAGGGTTAAGGTTAGGCTTAGGTTTAGGGTGAGGATTAGGGTGAGGGTTAGTGTTAGGTTTGGGTTGTGGTTTAGGGTTAGAGTTAGGTTCAAGTTCGCATTAGGAAGACATATACGGTTAGGTATAGGATGAGAGTTAGGGTTAGTGTGAGGATTAGGGTTAGGGTTAGGTTTAAGCTTAGGGGGAAGGTGAGAGATAGGGTTAAGATGAGGGTAAGGGTTAGGGCGAGGTTCAGGTTGAGGTTGAGGTTTATTTCTTAGCATTAGGGATACGGTGTGGGGGACGTTTTGGGTGAGAGTGAGGATTAGGGTTAGCTATACTGTGAGGATTAGGGTTAGGGTTAGATATAGGGTGAGGTTTAAGCTGAGGCGTAGTGTTAGGGTTAGGGTTAGGGTGAGGGTTAGGGTGAGGGTTAGAGTTAGGGTTAGGATTAGTGTTAGTTTGAGGTTGAGAGTTAGGGTAATGGTTGCGGTGAGAGTTTGGGTGATGTTTAGGTTTAGGGTTAGTATTAGGTTTAGGGTGAGGGTTAGGGTTAGGATTAGGGTTAGGGTTGGGGTGAAGGCTAGTGTTCGCTTTAGTGTTAGTGTTAGGATTAGGGTTAGGGTGAGGTGAGGGTGAGGGTTAGGGTTAGGTTCAGGGTTAGGTTTAGGGGTAGGGTTAGGCTGAAGTTGGTGGTGAGGTTGAGGGTGAGGGTTATGGTTAGGGTTAGTTTTAGGGTGAGGGCTAGGGTGAGGGTGAGGGATAGGTTGAGGGTCAGGGTGAGGGGAGGGTTTCAGTTAGGAAAGGCTTAGGGTTAGATTTAGGGTGAGGATTAGGGTGAGGGTGAGGTTTAAGGTGAGGGATAGTGTTATGTGAGGATTAAAGTTAAGGTTAGGGTGAGGGTTAGGGTTAGGGTGATGTTTAGGGTGAGGGTGAGTGTTAGGGTGAGGATGAGCATTAGGGTGAGCTTTAGGGTTAAGGTTAGGGTGAGGGATAGGGTTAGACTGACGCTTAGGGTGAGCTTTAGGGTTAGGGTGAGGGTTAAGGTGAGGGCTAGGGTTAGTATGAGGGTGAGGCTTAGAGTTACGTTTAAGTTGAGTGTTAGGGTTAGGGTGAGGTTTAGGGTAGGGTTAAGGTGAGGGTGAAGGTTCGGCTTAGGGTGAGTTTTAGGGTGTGGGTGGCGGTTAGGGTTAGAGAGAGGGTTAAGGTGATGGTGAGGGTTAGGGTGAGGGTGAGGGCTAGGGTTTTGGTTAGGATTAGGTTTAGGGTTAGGTTTACGTTAGGTTTATGGTGACAGTAAGGGTTAAGATGAGGTTTAGGGTGAGGGTGAGGTTTAAGGATATGGTTAGAGTTAGGGTGAGGGTTAGGGTTCAGGTTAGGCTTAGGGTTAGCATGAGGGTAAGGGATAAGGTGAGGGTGAGGGTGAGGGTGAGGATTAGGGTTATGGTTAGGGTTAGGGTGGGGGTGAGGGTGAGTCTTAGGGTGAGGGTGATGGTGAGTTTGAGGGTGAGGGTGAGGGCTAGGGTTTGAGTGAGCCTTAGGGTTAGGGTTAAAGTTAGGGTGAGGGTTAGGGTTAGGGTTAGGGTTAAGATGAGGTTTAGTCTGAGGGTTAGGCTTAGGGTTAGTGTGAGGGTAAGGGTTAGAGTGAGGGTGAGGGTTAGGTTTAGGATTAGGGTTAGGGTTAGGGTGAGGATTAGGCATAGGGTTAGGTTTATGGTTAGGGTGAGAGTTTTGGTTAGGGTTAGGATTAGAATTAGGTTGAGGGTGCGGGTTAGGGTTTGAATAAGTGTTAGGTTTACGGTTAGGCTGAGGTTTAGGTTGAGGGTGAGGGTGAGGGTTAGGCTGAGGGTCAGGGATAGGGTTATGTTTAGGGTTAAGGTTAGGGTGAGGATTAAGGTTAGGGTTAGGTTTAGGATGAGGTTTAGGCTGACGGCTAGGGTTAGGGTTCTGGGGAATGTAAGGGTTAGGGTTAGGGTTAGGGTGAGGGTGAGGATTAGGGTTAGCCTTAGGGTTAGGTTTGGTGTAGGGTGAGGGTTAAGTTTAGGCTTAGGATGAGGGTGAGGGTGAGGGTTAGCATTAGGGTTAGGGTGAGTGTAAGGTTTAGGGTGAGGGTTAGAGTTAGGGTGAGGTGTGGGTAAGGGTAAGGGTGAGGGCTAGGGATAGGGTTAGGGTTAGGGAGAGGTTTAGGTTTAGGGTTGGGGTTGGGGTGAGTGTGATGGATTGGTTTAGGATTAGGCTTAGGTGTAGGGTTAGGCTTAGGGTGAGGGTGAGTGTGAGGGTCAAAGTTAGGTTTAGGGTGAGGGTTAGGCTTATGTTTTTTGGTTATTGTGAGGGTAGGGTTGAAGGTTAGGGTGAGGGTAATGGTGAGGGTGATGGTGAGGTTGAAGGTGAGGGTGAGGGTTAGGGTTAGTGTTAAGGTTAAAGTGAGGTTTAGGGTTAGGGTTAGGATGAGGGTTAGCCTGAGGGTTAGGGTTAGGGTTAGGATGAGGGTTAGGGTTAGGGTGGGGGTGAGGGTTAGGATTAGGATTAGGTTTAGGGTTAGGGGTAGGGTTAGGGTTAGGAAGAGGGTTTGGCTGAGGGTTGGGGTAAGGGTTAGGGTTATGGTGAGGGTAAAGTTTAGGGTGAGGGTTAGGGTGAGTGTGAGGCTGAGGATTTTGGTTAGGTTGCGGGTTAGGGTGAGCATTAGGGTGAGGATTAGGTTTAGGTTGAGGGTTAGGGTGAGGGTTAGAGTCAGGTTTAGTGTTAGTGTTAGTGTTAGGTTTAGGGTGAGGTTTAGGGTGAGGGTAAGGGTTAGAGTGATGGTTAGGTGAGGATGATAGTGAGGGTTAGGGTCAATGTGAGGATTAGGGTTAGGGTTAGTGTGAGGGTTAGGGTTAGGGTTAAGGTGAGGGGTAAGTTTAGGGTTAGCTTGAGTGTTAGGGTTAATGTGAGAGTTTGGGTTAGGGTTCGGTTTAGTGTGAGCATAAGTGTTAAGGTGGGGTTTAGTTTGAGATTGAGGGTTAGGGTTAGCGTTAGATTTAGGGTGAGGGTTAGGGTGAGGGTTAAGGTGAGGGTTAGGGTTAGTATGAGGATGAGGGTAAGAGTTAGGTTTAGGGTGCGGGTTAGTTTTAGGTTGAGGTTTATGGTAAGGTTATGATGAGGGTGAGATTGAGGGTGAGGGTGAGTTTTAGGGTGTGTGTGACGGTTAGGGTTAGGTTGAGGGTTAAGGTGACAGTGAGGGTTTGGGTGAGGTTGAGGGTTAGGGTTGTGGTGAGGATTAGGGTTAGGTTTATGGGTAATGTTTTGGTGAGGGCAAAGTTTACAATAAGGTTGAGGGGGAGGGGGAGGTTGAGGTTTAGGGTAAGGTTAGGGTGAGTGTGAGGGTTTAGGTGAGGGTGAGTTTTAGAGTGTGGGTGACGGTTAGGGTTAGGGTGAGCTTTAAGGTGACAGTAAGGGTTAGAGTGAGGGTGAGGGTTAGGGTTGCGGTGAGGATTAGGATTAGGTTTAGGGTTATGGTTATGGTGACCGTAGTGGTTAGAATGAGGTTTAGGGTGAGGGTGAGGTTTAGAGATAGCGTTAGATTTAGGGTGAGGGTTAGAGTTCATGTAAGGCTTAGGGTGAGGGTGAGGGTTAGAGTTAGTGTTAGGGTTAGTGTTAGGGTTAGTGTTAAGGTGAGGGTAAGTTTTAGGGTAAGGGTTAGGGTTAGGGTGAGAGTTAGGGTTAAGTTGAGGGTTGGGGTGAGCGTTAAGGTGAGGGTTAGGTTTAGGTTTAGCGTTAGGTTGAGGGTTAGGGTGAGGTTTAGTGTTAGTGTTAGGGTTAGGGTGAGGGTGAGGGTTAGGGATAGCATTAGGTTTAGTGTTAGGGTTAGGGTGAGGGTTAGGGTTAGGGAAATTGTTAGGGTTAATGTTAGTTTGAGGGTTAGGTATAGTGTTGGAGTTAGTGTGAGGGTCTGGGTTAGGGTTAGGGTTAGAGTTAGGGTGAGGGTGAGTGTGAGGGTTAGGTTTAGTATTAGGGTTAGGTTTAGGGGTAGGCTGAGGATGAGTGTGAGGGTGAGTGTGAGGTTTAGGGTTAGGGTGAGGGTTAGTGTTAGGGTAATTGTGAGGGTTAATGTTAGTTTGAGGGTTAGGTATAGTGTTGGAGTTAGGGTATGGGTCAGGGTTAAGGTTAGGGGTAGGGTTAGAGTTAGGTTGAGGGTTAGGGCTAGGGTTAGGTTGAGGGTTAGGGTTAGGGTTAGTAAGAGGGTTTGGCTGAGGGTTTAGGGTGAGGGTTAGGTTTTGTGTGAGGGTTATGCTTACGGTTAGGGTTAGGGTGCGGGTAAGTGTTAGGGTGAGGTTTATTGTGAGTGTGAGGGTTAGGGTTAGCATTAAGGTTAGGGTGAGGGTTAGGGTGAGGGTTAAGTTGAGGGTTAGTGTTACTATGAGGGTTTGTGTGAGGGTGAGTTTTAGGGTGTGGGTGACTGTAAGGGTAAGGGTGAGGGTTAAGGTGACGGTGATGGTTAGGGTGAAGGTGAGGTTTAGGGTTGTGTTGAGGATTAGGGTTAGGTTAGGGTTACGGTGAGGGTAAGTGTTAGGATGAGGTTTAGGGTGAGGGTGAGGTTTAGGGATAGTGTTAGAGTTAGGGTGAGGTTGAGGGTGAGGGTTAGGGTTCAGGTTAGGCTTAGGGTTATGGTTAGGAAGATGGTTTGGCTGAAGGTTAGGGTTAGGGTTAGAGGGAGGGATAGGGTTAGTGTGAGGGTTAAGCTTAGGGTTAGGGTTAGGATTAGGGTGACCGAAAGGTTTAGGGTGAGGGTTAGGGTGACAGTGAGTGTTAGGGTTAGGGTGAGGGTTAGAGTGAGCCTTAGGTTGAGGGTTAGGGTTAGGTTTAGGTTTAGGCTGAGGGTTAGGGTGAGGTTTAGTTTAAGGGTTAGGGTTAGAGTTAGGGTGAGGGTAAGGGTTAGACTGAGATTTAGGGTGAGGGTGAGGGTGAAGGATAGCATTAAGGTTAGGGTTAGGGTTAGAGTGAGGGTTAGGGTTACGGTTAGGGTGAGGGTGAGGGTTATGTTGAGAATTATGGTTAGGGTTAGGGTTAGGGTGAGGATTAGGGTTAGGTTTAGGGTTTGGGTGAGGGTGAGGGTGAGGGTTAGTGTTAGGGTTAGGGTGAGTTTGATGGTTAGGGAGAGGGTTAGAGTGACGGTGAGGGTAAGAGTTAGGGTGAGGCATAGGGTTAGGGTTAGGTTTAGGGTGAGGTTTAGGTTTAGGGTTAGGGTTAGGTTTAGGGTGAGGGTAAGGCTTAGAGTGAGGGTTAGGTTGATGGTGAATGTTTGGGATAGCTTTAGGGTTAGGGTTAATATTAGGGTGAGGGGTAGGGTAACCGTTAGGGTTAGGTTGAGTGTGAGGGTTATGTTGAGGTGTAGGATTAGGGTTAGAGTTAGGGTTAGGGTGAGGTTTAGGGTTAGGTTTAGGGTGAGGGTGAGGGTGATGGATAGGGTTAGGGTTAGGGTGAGTGTTAGGGTTAATGTGAAGGTTAGAGTGACAGTGAGGTTAACGGTTAGGGTGAGGGCTAGGGTTAGGGTTAGGGTGAGGTTTAGGTTTAGTGTGAGGGTGAGGTTTAGGGTTAGGTTTAGGTTTAGGCTTAGGTTTAGGGTTAGCCGTAGGGTTAGCATGAGGGTGAGGTTCAGAGTTAGTTTTAGGGTGAGGGTTCGGGTTATGGTTAGGTTTAGGGAGAGGGTGAGGGTGAGGGTTATGTTGAGGTTGATGGTGAGCATGAGGGTGAGGGTGAGAGTTATGGTTAGGGTTAATTTTATGGTTAGTGTTAGGTTTAGAATTAAGGTGAGGTCTAGGGTGAGGCTGAGGGCTAGGTTTAAGATTAGTATTAGGGTGAGGTTTATTGTTATGGTCAGTGTTAGCGTGAGTGGTATGGTTAGCGTTATTTTTAGGGTAAGAGTTAGGTTTAGTGTGAGGGTTAGGGTTAGGGTTAGGGTTAGGGTGAGGGTAAGGGTTAGGTTGAGTGTTAGGGTTTGGTTGAGGGTTAATGTTAGCATTTGGGTTATGGTGAGGCTGAGGGTTAGGATAAGGGTTAGGGTTAGGGTTAGGGATAGGAAGAGGATTAGGTTAAGGGTTAGGTTTAGGGTGAGGGTTAGGCTGAGGTTTAGGCTTAGGGTTAGGGTTAGGGTGAGGGTAAGGGTGAGGTTCAGGGTTAGGGTTAGATTTAGGGTTAGGCTGAGGTTGAGGGTGTGGGTAAGGGTTAGGGTGACGGTTAGGTTGAGGTAGAGGTTTAGGGTTAGTATTAGGGTTAGGGTGAAGGTTAGGGTTAGGATTAGGGTTAGGGTGAGAGTCAGGGCTAGTTTTAGCATTAGAGTTAGGATTAGGGTTATGGTTATGTGAGGGTGAGGGTGAGGGTTAGGGTTAGGGTTAGGATTAGGGTTAGCCTGAAGTTGGGGGTGAGGTTGAGGGTGAGGGTTAGGGTTAGGGTTAGTTTTAGGGTGAGGGCTAATATGAGGGTTAGGGTTAGGGTGAGGTTTAGGGTGACGGTGAGTGTGTAGGTTAGGAAAGACTTAGAGATACGGTTAGTGTGTGGATTACGGTGAGGGTGAGGTTTAAGGTGAGGGTTAGGGTTATGATAGGATTCAGGTTAGGGTTAGGGTGAGGGTTAGGGTGAGGGTGAGGGTGTAGGTGAGGTTTAGGGTTGGGGTAATATTTAGGGTGACGGTGAGAGTTAGGGTGAAGGAGAAGTTTAGGGTTAGGGTTGGAGTGAGGGTGAGTGGTAATGTGAGGGGTAGGTTTAGAGTTAGGGTGAGGGTTAGGGTTTATGTGAGGGTTAGGGTTAGCCTTAGCGTTAGGGTGAGGGTTAAGGTGAGGGTTAGGGTTAGTATGAGGGTGATGGATAGAGTTAGGTTTAGGGTGAGGTTTAGGTATAGGGTGAGGTTTAGGGTAGGGCTAGGGTGAGGGTTCGGGTTCGGGTTTGGGTGAGTTTTAGGGTGTGGGTGGCGGTTAGGTTTAGAGTGAGGATTAAGGTGACAGTAAGGGTTAGGGTGAGGGTGAGGGCTAAGGTTATGGTTAGGGTTAGGGTTATGATGAGGGTATTGTTAGGATGAGGGTAAGGGTTAGGATGAGGTTTAGGGTGAGGGTGAGTTTTAGGGAAAGCGTTAGAGTTAGGGTGAGGGTGAGGGTGAGGGTTAGGGTTTACGTTAGGCTTTGGATGAGTGTGAGTGTTAGAGTTAGGTTTACTGTTATTGTTAGGGTGAGGGTAAGGTTTAGGGTGAGGGTTAGCGTGAGGGTGAAGGTTAGGTTTAGTTTGAGGGTTAGAGTGAGAGTTACGGTGAGGGTTAGGTTTAGGTTTAGGTTTAGGGCCAGGATTAGGGTGAGGTTTAGTGTTAGAGTTAGGGTTAGGGTGAGGGTGAGGGTTAGGGTAAACGTAACGGTTAGAATGAGGTTTAGGGTGAGGGGAGGGTTAGGGATAGCATTTGGTCTCGGTTTAGGGTTTGGGTGAGTGTTAGGGTTAGGGTTAGGGTTAGATTGAGGGTGAGGGTGAGGGTTAGGTTTAGGTTTAGGTTTAGGTTGAGGGTTAGGTTTGAGGTGATGGTGAGGGTAAGGGTTAGGGTGAGGGCTAGGGTTATGGTTAGGGTTAGTGTGAGATTTAGGTTTAGGGTGAGGGTGAGGGTGAGATTTAGGTTTAGGATTAGGTTTAGTTATAGGGTTAGGCTTGGGGTGATGGTGAGGGTGAGGGTCAGATTTAGGTTTATTGTGAGATTTAGGGTTATGTTTAGGGTGAGATTGACGGTGAGGTTGAGGGTCAGGGTGAGCGTTAGGGTTTGGGTGAGAGTTAGGTTTAGGGTTAAGGTTAGGGTGAGGTTTATGGTTAGGATGAGGGTTAGGCTGAGGGTTAGGCTTAGGAATAGGTTGAGGGTAAGGTTAGGTTGAGGGTGAGGGTTAGGTTTAGGATTAGGGTTAGGGTTAGGGTGAGGTTTAGGGACAGGGTTAGTGTTAGTGTGAGAGTATTGCTTAGGGTTAGCTTTAGAGTTAGGGTGAGGGTGAGGGTGAAGTTTTGAATTAGGGTTAGGGTTAGGGTTAGATTGAGGTTGAGCTTAAGTTTGAGGGTGAGGGTTCTGGTTAGGGTGAGCGTTAGGATTAGGGTTAGGGTTAAGATTAGGGTGAGGGTTAGGGTTAGGGTTAGGTTTAGGATGAGGGTTAGGCTGATTTTTAGGGTTAGGGTTCAGGGGAGGATGAGGGTTAGTGTGAAGGTTTTAGGATGAGGGCTATGGTGAGGGTGACGGTTACGGTGAAGGTTAGGGTGAGGGTCAGGTTTAAGGTGAGGGTTAGGGTTAAGGTGAGGTTAGGGTTAGGGTTAGGGTGAGGGTTAGTGTTAGGGTGATGTTTAGGTTGAGGTGAGGGTTAGGGTGAGGGTGAGGGTGAAAGTGAGTGTGAGGGTGTAGATGAGGATTAGGGTTAGGGTTAGGGTTAGGGTTAGGGTGAGAGTGAGGTTTAGGGTGAAGTTGAGTGTTAGGGTTAAGGTTAGAGTGAGGGTGAGGGTTAATGTGAGTGTTAGGGTTAGGGTTAGGGTTAGAGTTATGATGAGCAAAAGGGTTAGGATGAGGTTTAGCGTGAGGGTGAGGTTTAGGGATAGCTTTAGAGTTAGGGTTCAGGTTAGGCTTAGGGTGAGGGTGAGGGTTAGAGTTAGGTTTTGGGTTATTGTTAGGGTGAGGGTAAGGTTTAGGGTTAGGGTAGGGTGAGGGTGAGGGTTAGGGTGAGGGTAATGGTGAGGGTGAGGGTGAGGGTTAGAGTTAGTTTTAGGGTTAGTTGTATGGTTAGTGTTAGGTTTAGGGTTAAGGTGAGGGCTAGCGTGATGTTGAGGGCTAGAGTTAAGTTTAGGATTAGGGTTAGGGTTAGGATTAGGGTGAGGGGTAGGGTTAGCATTATTGTTATGGTCAGGGTTAGGTTTAGTGTGAGCGTTTGGGTTCGGCTTAAGTTTAGGGTGAGAGTAAGTTTTAGGGTGATTGTTAGGGTGAGAGTGAGGGTTATGGTTAGCCTGAGTGTTAGGGTGAGGGTTACGATGAGGGTTAGGTTTAGGGTTAGGGTTACGGTTAAGGTTAGTGTGAGGGTGAGGTTTATGTTTAGTTTTAGGGTGAGGGTTACGGTTAGGGTGATATTTAGGTTGAGGGTGATGGTTAGGGTGAGGTTACATGCTCGGGTTAGGGTGAGCGTTAGGGTTTGGGTGAGGGTTAGGTTTAGAGTGAGGGTTAGGGTGACAGTGAGGGTTAGGGTGAGTTTGAGGTTGAGGGTTAGGGTTAGGGTTAGTGGGAGGATTAGGGTTAGGTTTAAGGTTAGTGTGAGTGTAAGGGTTAGGGTTAGGGTGAGGTTTAGGGTTAGGGTGAGTGTTAGGTTTAGGGTTTGAGTTAGGGTGAGAGTGACGGTTAGTGTTAGGTTTACGGTGAGGGTTAAGTTTAGGGTGAGGGCTTGGGTGAGGGTGAGGTTTATGGTGAGGGTGAGGGTGAGGGTGAGGGTTTCTGTTAGGTAAGGGTTAGGGTTAGTGTTATGGTGTGGATTAGGATGAGGTTTTGGTTTAGTTTGAGGGTTAGGGTGAGGGTTAGGCTTAGGGTTAGGTTTAAGGTGAGGCTTACTATTAGGGTTAGGGTTAGGGTGAGCATTAGTGTGAGGGTTAGGGTTAGAGTTAGGGTGAGGGTGAGGGTGAGGGTTAGTGTGAGGGTTAAGGTTAGGGTTAGGGTTAGTGTGAGGATAAGGGTTAGGGTGAGGGTTAGGTTTAAGGTGAAGGTTAGGGTTAGCATTAGGGTTAGGGTTAGCTTTAGGGTGAGGATTAGGTTTAGGGAGAGGGTTAGGGTTAGGGTTAGAGTGGGGGTTAGGATTAGGTTGAGTGTTAGGGTTAGGATTAGTGTTAGGGCGAGTTTTAGGGTTAGGGTTAGGGTGAGGGTGAGGGTGGTTTAGGGTCAGGGTTGGGGTGAGGGTTAGGTTTACGATTAGTGTTAGGGTAAGGGTTAGGCTGCGGGGTAGGGGGAGGTTGAGGGTGAGGGTTAGGGTTAGGGTTAGGTTTAGGTTTTGGGTGTGGGTGAGTGTGAGGCTGAGGTTTAGGGTGAGGGTGAGGGTTTCATTTAGGTAAGGGTTCGGGTTATTGTTAGGGTGAGGATTAGGTTGAGGGTGAGGTTTAGTGTGAATGTTAGGGTAAGGGTGATTGTTAGGGTGAGGGTTTTGGTGAGGGTTAGGGTTAGATTGAGGTTTAGGGTGAGTGTTAGGGTGAGGGTGAGATTGAGCGTTAGGCTGTGGGTGAGGGTTAGGGTTATGGTGAGGTTCAGAGTGACGGCGAGGGTTAGGGTGACTGAGGTTTAGGGTTAGGTTTATGGTGAGGGTTAGGGTTAGGGTTATGGTGAGGGTTAGGGTGACATGTAGGGTTAGGGTTATGGTGAGGGTTAGGGTTAGTGTGCGTGTTAGGTTTAGGGTTAGGTTGAGGGTAAGGTTTAGGGTGAGGTTTAGTGTGAGGGTAATGGTTAGGGTTAGTGTTAGGGTTAGGGTGATGTTAGGGTGAGGGATAGGGTTAAGCTTAGGCTGAGAGTGTGTCTGAGGTTTAGGGTTAGGTTTAGGGTGAGGGTTAGGGTGAGAGTGAGGGTGAGACTGAGGCTTTCAGTTAGGTATTGGTTAGCGTTAGGGTGAGGGTGAGGATTAGGGTGAGGGTGAGGGTTTGGTTGAGGGTAAGGGTTAGGGTGAGGGTTAGGGTTATTGTTAGAGTGATGGTTAGGGTTAGGGTGATGTTTAGGGTCAGGCTGAGGGATAGGGTTCGGGTTTGTGTTCGGGTTCGGGTTCGGGTGAGGGTTAGAGTGTGGGTTCGGGTTAGGGTGAGGGTGAGGGTTAGGGTATCGGTGAGGGTTAGGGTGAGGGTGAGGGTTTGGGTTAGGGTGAGGGCTAGGGTTAGGGTTAGGGTTAGTGTTAGGGTGAGGATTAGGGTGAGGGTTAGGTTTAGGGTTAGGGTGAGGGTTAGGTTTAGTGTGAGGTTTAGGGTTAGGGATAGAGTTAATGTTAGTGTATGGTTAAAGGTTAGGGTGAGGGTTTGGGTAGGGTCCTCCTTAGGGTTAAGGTGGGGTTAGGTTTGGGGTGAGGTTTGGGGTTATGGTTAGGGTGGGGGTTAGGGTTAGGGAACTGTTTAAGGTGAGGGTGAGGGTAAGGGTGAGGGTGAGGTTGAGGTTTAGGGCTAGGGTTTGGGTGAGGGTTAGGGTTATTGTTAGAGTGAGGGTTGGGGTTAGGGTGATGTTTAGGGTCAGGCTGAGGGATAGGGTTCGGGTTCGGGTTCGGGTGAGGCTGAGGGTTAGAGTGTGGGTTCAGGTTAGGGTTAGGGTGAGGGTTAGGGTGTCGTTGAGGGTTAGGGTGAGGGTGAGGGTTAGGATTAGGGTGAGGGCTAGGGTTAGTGTTAGGGTTAGGTTAGGGTGAGGATTATGGAGAGGGTTAGGTATAGGGTTAGGGTGAGGGTTAGGTTTAGTGTGAGGGTTAGGGTTAGGGATAGAGTCAATGTTAGTGTATGGTTAAAGGTTAGGGTGAGGGTTTGGGTAGGGTTATCCTTAGGGTTAGGCTTAGGGTTAGGTTTGGGTTGAGGGTTAGGGTTATGGTTAGGGTGAGGGTTAGGGTTAGGGAACTTTTTAAGGTGAGGGTGAGGGTAAGGGTGAGGGTGATGTTGAGGGTTAGGGTTAGGGTTTGGGAGAGGGCTAGGGTAAGGGTGAGGGCTAGGGTGAGGTTGAGGCTTACGGTGACGGTGAGGGTGAGGTTTTTGGTTAGGTAATGGTTAGGGTTAGGATTAGAGTGAAGATTAGGTTGACGATGAGTGTTAGGTTGAGGATAGGGTTAGGGTGAGGATTAGGGTAGGGGTTATTGTGAGGGTTAGGGTGTTGTTTAGGGTGAGAATGAGGGTTACGGTTAGGGTGAGGGTTAGGGTTCGGTTGAGAGTGAGGGTTAGGGTGTGGGTGAGTTTTAGTGTGACGGTGAGCGTTAGGGTGCGTGTACGGGTTAGTGTTAGGTTTCGGTTGAGGGTTAGGTTTGGGGTTAGGGTGAGGGTGAGGTTTAGGGTGAGGGGTAGGTTTAGGGTTAGGGTGAGGGATAGGGTTAATGTGAGGGTTCGGGTTAGGGTTAGGGTTAGGTATAGAGTGAGGGTAAATTTTAGGATGAGGTTTAGGGTGAGGGTGAGGGTTAGGGTTTGCGTTAGGGATAGGGTGACGGTTAGGTTGAGGGTTAGGGTTAGGGTTAGGGTTAGGGTTATGGTGAGGATTAGGGTGAGTGTTAGGGTTAGGTGTATGGTGAGGGTTAGAGTTAGGGTGATGTTTAGGGTGACCGGGAGGTTTAGGGTGAGGGTGAGGGTTTGGGTGAGGGTGACGGTTAGGTTTAGGGTTAGGGTTATGGTGAAGTTTTGGTTTAGGGATAAGTTGAGGTTTAGGGTTAGGGTTAGGTTTCGGGTGAGGGTTAGGGTTAGTGTTAGGGTAAGGGTGAGGTTTAGGGTGAGGGGTAGGTTTAGCGTTAGGTTAAGGGTTAGGGTTAGGGTGAGGGTTAGGGTTAGGTTTTGGGTTAGGTTGAGGGTGAGGGTGAGGGTTAGGGTTATGCTTAGGTTAAGGGTGAGGTTTAGAGTGTGGGTGAGGGTGAGTGTTAGGGTTAGGGTTGCGGTGAGGTTTAGCTTTAGGGTGATATTTAGGGTGAAGTTGAATGTTAGGGTGATGGTGATGGTTAGGGTTAGGGTTAAGGTTAGGGTGAGTAATAGATATAGGATTAGGGTTAGGGTTAGGGTTAGGTTGTGTGTAAGTGTTCGGTTGAGGATTCGGTTGACCTTGAGTGTTAGCGTTTGGGTGAGGTTTAGCCTTAGGGTGCATATTAGGGTTAGGGTTATGGTCAAGGTTTTGGTGAGTTTAATGGTTAGGCTGAGGTTTAGGGTGAGGGTGAGTGTTAGGGTTAACGTTAGGGTTAGGCTGAGGTTTAGGGTGAGAATTTGGGTTAGGGTTAGTGTGAGGGTGAGGGTGAGGTTTAGTATTAATGTTATGGTTAGAGTTAGGGTGAATCTGAGGTTGTGGGTTAGGGTTAGGATTAGGTTTAGGGGTAGGGTTAGGCTGAGGCTGAGGCTTAGGGTGAGGTTTAGTGTTAGGGTGCAGTTTAGGTTTAGGGTTAGGTTAGGGTTAGGGTTAGGGTTTGGATGAGGGTTAGGCTGAGGGTTAGGTTTTGGTTTAGTGTGAGTGTTAAGCTTAGTGTTAGGGTTAGAGTTAGGGTGAGGGTAAGGGTTAGGGTGAGGGTTAGGGTGAGTTTGAAGGTTAGGGATAGGGTGAGTTTTAGGGTTAGGTTTAGGGTTAGGGTTAGGGTTTGGGTGGTGGTTAGGGTGAGGGTAAGCGTTAGGGTGAGGGTTAGCTTGAGGATGAAGGTTGGTATTAGGGTTAGTGTGAGTGTGAGTGTGATTGTTTCTGTTAGGTAAGGGTTAGGGTTAGTGATATGGTGAGGATTAGGATGTGGTTTTGGTTTAGTTTGAGGGTTATGGTGAGGGTGAGGTTTACGGTTAGGTTTAGAGTGAGAGTTAGGGTTTGGGTGATGTTTAGTGTGAGGGTGAGAGTTAGGGTGAGATTGAGGGTGAGGGTGAGGGTTAAGCTTAGGGTTAGGTTTAGGGTGAGGGTTAGTATTAAGGTTAGGTTTATTGTGAGGGTTAGTGTGAAGTTTAGGGTTAGTTTTAGTGTGAGGGTGAGGGTTAGTGTGAGGGTTAAGGTTAAAGTTAGGGTTAGTTTTAGTGTGAGGATAAAGGTTTGGGTGAGGGGTAGGTGTACGGTGAGGTTTAGGGTTAGAGTTGGGAATAGGGTGAGGATTAGGGTTAGTGTGAGCGTTAGAGTTAGGGTTAGGGTTAGCGTTAGGTTTAGGTTTAGGGTGAGGGTGAGAGTGATGGTTAGGGTTAGGGTTAGAGTTAAGGTGAGTGTGCGGTTGAGGGTTAGTGTTACGATTAGGGTTAAGTTTAGGGTTAGGTTGAGAGTGAGGGTGAATGTTAGGTTTAGGGTCAGAATTGGGTTACAGTTAGTGTGAGGATCAGGGTTAGGTTGAGGGTTAGGGTGAGGCTGAGAGTGAGGGTGCGGGTTAGGGTGAGGTTGTGGGTTAGGGTTAGTTTGAGGTTTACGGTGAGCTTTAGGCTTAGGGTTATTTTTAGGTTGATGGATAGGATGAGGTTTAGAGTTAAGCATAGGTTTAGGTTGAGGGTGAGAGTTAGTGTTAGTTTTAGGGAAAGAGTTAAGGTTAGGGTGAGGGCTATTGTGAGGGTGAGGGTTAGGGTGAGGGTGAGTTTGAGGATGACGGTTTCGGTTATGTAAGAGTTAGGGTTAGGGGTATGTTGAGGATTAGGCTGAGGGTGAGCATTAGGTTAAACGTTAGGGTTAGGGTTAGGGCTAGGGTTAGGGTGAGGGTTAGGTTTAGGGTGATGTTTATGGTGAGGGTGAGGGTTAGGGTGAGGGTTCAGGAGAGGGTGGGTGTGAGGGTTAGGGTTAGGGTTGGGTTATGGTGAGGGTTAGCATTAGGGTCAGAGTTAGGGTGAGGGTTAGTGTGAGGGGTAGATTTAGGGTTCGGGTGAGGGTTAGGGTTAGTGTGAGGGTTAGGGTTAGGGTTAGTGTTAGTGTGAGGATAAGGGTTAGTGTGAGGGTTAAGTTGAGGGTGAGGGTTAGGGTTAGCGTTAGGGTTAGGGTGAGGTTTAGTTTTAGGGTGAGTGTTAGGGTTAGGGTTAGGGTGAGGGTTGGTTTAGGGTGAGGTTTAAGTTTAGAATTGGTGTTAGGGTGAGTTATAGCGTTAAGTTTAGGTATAGAGTGAGGGTTCGGGATAGGATTAGGTTTAGGTTTAGGGTTAGGGTTATTGTTAAGGTTAGGTTTAGGGTTAGGGTTGGGGTGATGGTGAGGGTTAGCGTTAGGTTTAGTGGCAGGGTTAGGTTTAGGCTTAGGGGGAGGGGGAGCTTGTTGGTGAGGGTTAGGGTTAGTGTGAGTGCTAGGATGATGGTGAGGTTTTTGGTGAGGGTGAGGGTGAGAGTAAGTGTTTCGGTTAGGTAAGGGTTAGGAATATTTTTAGAGTGAGGATTAGGTTGAGTTTGAGAGTTTGTGTGAGGGTTAGTGTTAGGGTGAGGGTTAGCGTTAGCGTGAGACTGAGGTTTAGGGTTAGGGTTTGGTTTATGCTGAGGGTTAGGGTGAGGGGTAGGGTTAAGGTTATGTTGAGGGTTAGTATTTGTGGGAGGGTTAGGGTTAAGGTTAGAGTTAGGGTTAGTTTGAGCTTGAAGGTTAGGTTGGGGATTAGGGTTAGGGTTAGGGTAAGTGTTATGGTTAGGGTTAGGGTGAGGGTTAGGGTGAGGGTTAGGTTTAGGGTGAGTGTTATGGTTAGGGTTAGGGTGAGGTTTAGGGTGAGAGTACTGCTTAGGGTGAGGGGAAGTGTGAGAGTACTCCTTAAGGTGAGGGTGAGGTTGAGGGTGACACTTAAGGTGACGGTGAGGGTGATGGTGACGGTGAGGGTTAAGTTTAGGGTTAGGGTTAGGGTGAGGTTGAGGGTAGGGTTAGGGTTAGGTTTAAACTGAGGGTGAGGGTGAGGGTGAGGGTTAGGTTGAGGGTGTGGGTGATGGTGAGTGTTAGGGTTAGGATTAGGGTTAGTGTGAATTTTAGCGTTAGGTTTATAGTTAGGTTGAGGGTTAGGTTTAGGATTAGGGTTAGGGTTAGGGTTAGGGTTATTGTTAGGTTTAGGTTGAGAGTAAAGTTTAGGGTTAGGGTTAGGGTTAGGTTTAAGGTTAGGGTGAGGGTGAGGGTGAGTGTTAGCGTTAGGATTAGGGTTAGGTTGACTTTTAGGGTTAGGTTTAGGATAAGGTTTAGGGTTACGTTTAGGATTAGGGTTAGGGTTAGGTTTAGTGTTATTGTTAGGGTTAGTTAGGGTGAGAGTAAAGTTTAGGGTTAGCGTTAGGGTTAGGATTAGGGTTAGGGTTAGGGTTACCTGAGGGTGACGGTGAGGGTGAGGTTGAAGTTTAGGGTTAGGATTCGGTTTAGATTTTGGGTGAGGTTTAGGGTGAGTGTGAGGTTTGGGTTAGGGTGCCGATTAGGGTGGGGGTGAGGGATAGTTTGAGGGTTAGGGTTAGGGTGATGTTTAGGGTGAGGCTGAGGGTTCAGGTGAGGATGAGGGTTCGGGTGGGGGGGTTTAGTGTGTGGGTTAGTGTTAGGTTTATTGTGAGGGTTAAGGTGACGGTGAGGGTTACGGTGAGGGTGAGTGCTAGGGTTAGGTTTAGGTTTAGGGTTAGTGTGAGGATAAGGGTTAGGGTGAGGGTTAGTTTGAGGATGATGGTTAGGGTTAGCGTTAGGTTAATGGTTAGCATTAGGGTTAGGGTGAGGTTTAGGTTTAGGGTGAGGGTTTGGTTGAGGGTTAGGGTTAGGGTTATGGTTAGGGTGAGGGTTAGGGTGAGGGTTAGGGTTAGGGTTAGTGTTTGGGTGAGGTTTAGTTTGAGGGTTAGGATTAGGGTTAGTTTTAGGGTGAGGGTGAGGGTTAGTCTTAGGGTTAGGGTGAGGGTTAAGTTTAAGGTGAGGGCTAGGGTGAGGGTGAGGATTAGGGTCAGGGTGAGGGTGAGTGTTTCAGTAAGGTAAGGTTCAGGGTTAGGGTTATGGTGAGGATCAGTGTGAGGGTGAGTGTTAGTTTGAGGGTTAGGTTAAGGGTGAGGGTGAGTGTTAGGATTACGGTGAGGGTTAGTATTAGGGTGATGTTTAGGGTGAGGTTGAGGGTTAAGGTTCGGGTTCAGGTTCGGGTTCGGGTGAGGATTAGGTTTAGGGTTAGGGTGAGGGTTAGGGTGAGGGTTTGGATTAGGTTGAGGTTTAGGGTCAGGGCTAGTGTGAGGGGTAGGATTAGGGTTAGGGTGAGGGTTATGGTTAGTGTGAGGGTTAGGGTTAGGTTTAGGATTAGGTTTAATGTGATGAAAATGGTTAGGGTGAGGGTTAGGTTGATGGTGAAATTTAGGGTTAGCGCGAGGGTTGGGGTTAAAATTAGGGTTAGGGTGAGTGTTAGGGTTAGGGTGAGTTTTAGGTTGAGGGTGAGCGTTAGGGTAGGGTTTAGGTTCATGGTTAGGGTTAGGGTTAGGTTTTCTTTGAGGGTTAGGGTGAGGGGAGGGTTAGTTTTAGGATTAGGGTTATGGTGAGTTTTATGGTTAGGGTTATTGATAGGGTTAGGGTTAGGGTGAGTGTGAGGGTGAGGGTTGGCGTTATTGTTAGGGTAACATTTAGGGTGATGTTGGGGGTGAGGAGTAGTTTTAGGATTAGGGTTATGGTTAGGGGGAGGGGGAGGCAGAGGGGGAGGGGGAGGTTTAGGGTTAGGGTTAGGTTTAGAGTTACATTGAGGGCTAGGGTGAAGGTGAGGGTTAGGTTGATGGTTAGGGTTACGGTGAGGGTTAGGGTTAGGGTTAGAGTGCGGGTAAGGGTTAGGTTGATGTTTAGGGTGAGGCTGAGTGTTAGGATTCAGGTGAGGGTTCGGGTAAGGGTGAGTGTGAGGGTGAGGGTGAGTGTGAGGGTGAGGGTGAGGTTTTGGGTGTGGCTTAGGGTTAGGGTTAGGGTGAGGATAACGGTGAGGTTTAGGGTTAGGGTTAGTGTTAGGTTGAAGGTGAGGGTGAGGTTTACGGTTAGAGTTAAGTTGAGGGTTAGTGTTAGGATGAGGGCTAAGGTGAGGGGGAGAATTAGGGTGAGGGTTAGGGTGAGGTTTGGGTTTAGAGTTAGGGTTAGGGTGAGGGGTAGAATTAGGGTTAGGGTGAGGGTTAGTGTTAGTGTGAGGTTTTGGGTTAGAGTTAGGGTTAGTGTGAGGTTAAAGTTTAGGGAGAGGGTTAGGGTGAGTGTGAGGGTTAGGGTTATGTTTAGGGTTAGGGTGAGGGTTATGGTGAGGGTTAGGTTTAGGGTGAGGGTTAGGTTTAGGGTTACGGTGAGTGTTAGGTTTAGGGTACTGTTTAGCGTGAGGGTCAAGGTTAGGGTGAGGGTTAGAGTGATATTTAGGGTGAAGTGAGGGTTAGGGTGAGGATGAGGGTGAGGTTTAGGTTTAGGGTTAGCGTTAGTGTGAGGCTGAGGGTCATGTTGAAGTTTAGGTTTAGGATTTTGTTTAGAGTAATGTAAGTGTTAAGGTGAGGGTAAGGATTCAGATGAGGCTGAATGTTAGGGTGTCAGTGAGGGTTAGGTTTAAGGTGAGGATTAGGGTTAGGGTTAGGGTTATGGTGAGGGTAAGTATTAGGGTGAGGTTTAGGGTGAGGTTGAAGTTTTGGGTTAGCGTAAGGGTTAGGGTGAGGGTTAGTGAGAGGGTTAGGGTTAGGTTTAGGGTTAGGGTGAGGGTAATGTTTAGAGTTAGGGATAGGGGGAGGGTTAGGTTTAGGGTTAGGGTGATGGTAAGTGTTAGTTTGAGGGTTAGGGTAAGTTTGAGTGTTAGGGTTAGCATTACGGTTGGGGTCAGAGTGAGGGTTAGGGTGAGAGTTGGGATTAGGTTTTGGGATAGGGTGAGGATTAGGGTTAGTGTGAGGGTTAGGGTTAGGTTTAGTGTGAGGATAAGTGTTAGGGTGAGGGTTAGGGTGAGGGTGAGGGTTAAGGTTAGCATTAGGGTTAGGGTGAGAGTTAGGTTGAGGGTTAGGGTTAGGGTTAGGGTGATAGCTAGGGTTAGGGTTAGGGTTAGGGAGAGGGTGAGGGTTAGTGATAGGGTTCGGGTGAGAGTTAATGTTAGGTTGAGGATTAAGGTTAGGGTGAGGGCTAGGGTGAGGGTGAGGGTTAGGGTGAGGCTGAGTGTGAGGGTTTCATTTAAGTAAGGGTTAGGTTTAAGATTATGTTGAGGATTAGGTTGAGGGTGAGGGTTAGGATGAGGATTAGGGTTAGGGTGAGGGTGAGAGTGAGGGTTAGGGTTAGGGTTAGGTTTAGGGTTAGGGTGAGGGTTAGGGTGAGGGTTAGGGTTAGGTTTAGGTTTAGGTTGAAGGTGAGGGTTAGGATGAGGGTTAGTGTGAGGGGTAGTGTGAGGGTTAGGTTGAGGGTAAGGGTTAGGGTTAGGGTTCCCTTTTTTGTTAGGGTTAGGGTTAGGGTGAGGTTTAGGGTGAGGGTGAGTGTTAGGGTGAGCGTTAGGGTTCAGGTGAGGCTGAGCGTTATGGTGTGGGTGAGGGTTAGGGTTAGGGTGAGGGTTAGGGTGTCGTTTAGGGTTAGGGTTAGATTTAGGGTGAGAATTAGGTTTAGGGTTAAGGTTAGGGTGAGGTTTAGGGTGAGGGGTAGGGTTAGGGTTAGGGTGAGGGTTAGGATAAGTTTGAGGGTTAGGGTTAGGGTTAGGGTTAGGTTGAGGTAAGGGTTAGCGTGAGGGTTAGGGTGAGGGTAAGGTTTAGAGTGAAAGTGAGGTTGAGGGTAAGGGTTAGGATTAGCGTTAGGTTTAGGGTGAGGGTTACATTGAGGGTTAGGGTTTGGGTTAGATTTAGGGTTATTTTGAGGGTTAGGGTGTGGGTTAGGGTTAGGGTTAGGTTGAGGGTGAGGATTAGGGTGAGGGTAAGGGTTAGGGTGAGGTTTAGGGTGAGGTTAATTGTTAGGGATAGCGTTAGGGTTAGGGTGAAGTTTAGGGTGAGGGATAGGTTTATGGTTAGGTTAGGGTGAGGGTTAGGTTTAGGCTTAGGCTAAGAGTCAGTCTGAGGTTTAGGGTTAGGGTTAAGGTGAGGGTTAGGGTGAGTGTGAGGGTGAGGGTGAGGCTTTTGATTAGGTAAGGGTTAGTGTTAGAGTGAGGGTGAGGATTAGGGTGAGGGTGATTGTTAGGTAGAGGGTAAGGGTTAGGGTGAGGGTTAGGGTTATTGTTAGAGTGAAGGTTAGTGTTAGGGAGATGTTTAGGGTGAGGCTGAGGGATAGGATTCGGGTGAGGGTGAAGTTGAGGGTGAGGGTGAGGGTTAGAGTGTGGGTTCGGGTTAGGGATAGGGTGAGGGTTAGGGTGTAGGTGAGGGTTAGGGTGAGGGTGAGAGTTAGGGTTAGGATTAGGGTTAGGGTTAGGGTGAGGATTAGCGTGAGGGTTAGGTTTAGTGTGAGGGTTAGGGTTAGGGATAGAGTTAAGGTTAGTGTATTGTTAAAGTTTAGGGTGAGGGTTAGAGTTATGGTTAGGGTGAGGGTTAGGTTTAGGGAACTGTTTATGGTGAGGGTGAGGGCTAGGATGAGGGTGAGTTTGAGGTTTAGGGTTAGGGTTTGGGTGAGGGCTAGGGTAAGGGTGAGGGCTAGAGTGAGGGTGAGGGTTACGGTGAGGGTGAAGGTGAGGTTTTCAGATAGGTAATGGTTAGGGTTAGGATTAGGGTGAAGATTAGGTTGAGGGTGAGTGTTAGGGTGAGGGGTAGGTTTTGGGTTAGGGTGAGGTGTAGGGTTAATGTGAGGGTTAGAGTTAGGTTTATGGTTAGGTTTAGTGTGAGGATATGTGTTAGGATGAGGGTTAGGGTGAGGGTGAGGGTTAGGATTAGCTTTAGGGTTAGGGTGACTGTTAGGTTGAGGGTTAGGGTTAGGGTTAGGATTAGGTTTACAGTGAGGACTAGGGTGAGTGTTAGGGTTAAGTTTAGGGTGAGAGTTAGGGTTAGGGATAGGGGAGGGGGAGGGTTAGGGGGAGGGTGAGTCTGAGGGTTAGGGGGAGGGGTAGGTTTAGGGTTAGGGTAAGGGTTAGGGTTAGGGTAAGGGAGAGGGGGAGGTTTAGGATTAATGTTATAGTTAGAGTTAGGGTGAATCTGAGTTTGTCGGTTAGGGTTAGGATTAGGGTTAGGGATAGGTTTAGTCTGAGGCTGAGGCTTAGGGTGAAGTTTAGGGTTAGGGTGCGGTTTAGGTTTAGTGTTAGGTTTTAGCGTTTGGATGAGGGTTAGGTTTTGGTTTAGTGTGAGGGTTAAGCTTAGGGTTAGGGTTATGGTGAAGGTAAGGGTTAGGGTGAGGGTTAGGGTGAGTTTGAGGGTTAGGGATAGAATGAGGTTTAGGGTTAGGGTTAGGGTTAAAGTTAGGATGAGGGTTAGGGTGAGGGTTAGAGTTAGGTTTAGGGTTAGGGTGAGGATGAGGGTTGGGATGAGGTTGAGGGTAAGGATAAGGGTGAGGGTGCAGGTTAGGGTTATCATTAGGGTTAGGTTGAGGGTGAGTGTTAGGGTGAGGGTTAGGGTTAGAGTTGGGTATAGGGTGAGGATTAGGGTTAGTGTGAGCATTAGGGTTAGGGTTAGGGTTAGGGTTAGGTTTAGGTTTAGGGTGAGTGTGCGGTTGAGGGTTAGTGTTAGGATTAGGGTTAAGGTTAGGCTTAGGGTGAGAGTGAGGGTGAATGTTAGGGTTAGGGTTAGGATTAGGGTTGCGGTTAGTGTGAGGATAAGGGTTAGAGTGAGGGTTAGGGTGAGGGTGAGGGTGAGGGTGAGGGTTAGGTTGAGGTTGAGGTTTCGGGTTAGTTTGAGGTTTAAGGTGAGCGTTAGGGTTAGGGTTAGATTTAGGTTGATGGATAGGATGAGGTTTAGGGTTAAGCTTAGGTATAGGGTGAGGGTGAGATTTAGTGTTAGGTTTAGGGTGAGAGATAAGGTTAGGGTGAGGGCTATTGTGAGGGTGAGGTTTAGGTTGAGGGTGAGTATTAGGGTGAGGGTTTTGGTTATGTAAGAGTTAGGGTTAGGGGTATGGTGAGGATTAGGTTAAGGGTGAGCATTAGGTTGAGGGTTAGGGTGTGGGTGAGGGTGAGGGTTAGGTTTAGGGTGATGTTTAGGGTCAGGGTGAGGGTTAGGGTGAGTGTTTGGGGGAGGGTGGGTGTGAGGGATAGGGTTAGGGTTGGGTTATGGTGAGGGTCAGGGTTAGGGTGAGGGTTAGTGTGAGGGTAGGCTTAGGGTTCGTGTGAGGGTTAGGGTGAGGGTTAAGTTGAAGGTGAGTGTTAGGGTTAGCCTTAGGGTTAGGGTGAGGTTTGGGGTTAGGGTGAGTGTTAGGGTTAGGGTTAGCGTGAGGGTTAGGTTTACAGTGAGGGTTAGGTTTAGAATTGGTATTAGGGTGAGTTTTAGCGTTAGGTTTAGGTATAGAGTGAGGGTTAGGAATAGGATTAGGTGTAGGTTTAGGGTTAGAGTTATTGTTAGGGTTAGGTTTATGATTAGGTTTGGGGTGAGGTTGATGGTTAGCGTTAGGTTTATGGTCAGGGTTAGGGTTAGGCTGAGGGTGAGGGGGAGAGTGTGGGTGAGGTTTAGGGTTAGGGTTAGGGTTAGGGTTAGTGTGAGTGCTAGGATGAGGGTGAGGTTTTGAGTGAGGGTGAGAGTTAGTGTTTCGGTTAGGTAAGGGTTAGGGATATTTTTAGGTTGAGGATTAGGTTGAGGGTGAGGGTTTGTGTCAGGGTTAGTGTTAGGGTGAGGGTTAGCGTTACGGTTTTGGTGACGGTTAGGGTTAGACTGAGGTTTAGATTATGGGTGAGGTTTAGGGTGAGTGTTAGGGTTCGGGTGATGTTGAGCGATCGGGTGTGGCTGAGGTTTAGGGTAAGTATGAGGTTTAGGGTGACGGTGAGGGTTTGGGTGACTGAGGTTTAGGGTTCGGGTTAAGTTTAGGTTGAGGGTAAGGGATAGGGTGAGGGTTAGGGGGAGGGTAAGGGTTAGGTTTAGCATAAGGGTTAGGGAGAGGGTTAGGGTGAGTGTTAGGGTGAGGGTTAGGGTGAGGGTTAGGTTTAGGATTAGGGTTACTGTGAGGGTGAGTTTGAGGGTGAGGGTTAGGGTTAGGGTTAGGGTGAGGGTTAGGGTGATAGTGAGGGTGAGGGTGAGGGTTTCATTTAGGTTAGGGTTAGAGTTAGGGTTAGGGTGAGGATTATGGTGAGGTTGAGTTTTAGGTTGAGGGTTAGGGTTAGGGTGAGGGTTAGGGTTAGGGTTAGAGTGAGGGTTAGAGTTAGGGTGATGTTTAGGGTGAGGCTGAGGGTTGGGGTGATATTGAGCATTCGGGTGATGGTGAGAGTTCAGGTGAGGGTGACGGTTAGTTTTTTGGTTAGGGTTAGGGTTAGGGTGAGGGTTAGGGTGAAAGTGAGGGTTAGGGTGAGCATGAGGGTTAGGGTTAGGTTGAGGGAAAGGGTTAGGGTTAGGGTGAGGGTGAGGATTAGGGTTAGTGTTAGGTTTAGGCTGAGGGTTAGGGTGAGGGGTAGATTTATGGTTAGGATGAGGGTTAGTGTTAGTGTGAGGGTTAGGGTTAGGCTTAGAGTTAGGGTTAGTTTGAGGTTGAAGGTTAGGGTTGGAGTTAGGTTTAGGATGAGGGTAAGTGTTATGGTTAGGGTTAGGGTGAGGGTAAGGGTGAGGGTTAGAGTTAGGATGAGGGTTATGAAAAGGGTTAGGGTGAGGGTTAGGGTGAGAGTACTGCTTAGGATGAGGGTGAGGTTGAGGGTGAGTGTTAAGGTGACGGTGTGGGTGATGGTTACGGTGAGGTTTAGGTTTAGGGTTAGGGCTAATGTGAGGTTGAGGGTTAGGGTTAGGATTAGGGTTAGGGTTAGGGTTAGGCTGAGGGTGAGGGTGAGGGTGAGGGTTAGAGTGAGGGTGTGGGTGATGGTGAGTGTTAGGGTTAGGATTAGGGTTAGGGGGAATTATAGCGTTAGGTTTGGCGTTAGGTTGAGGGTTAGGGTTAAGATTAGGGTTAGGGTTAGGGTTATTGTTAGGTATAGGTTGAGAGTAAAGTTTAGGTTTAGGGTTAGGGTTAGGGTTAGGTTTAGGTTGATGGTGAGGGTGAGGGTTAGGGTTAGGATTAGGGTTAGGGTTAGGGTTAGGCAGAGTGTGACAGTGAGGGTGAAGGTGAATTTTAGTGTTAGGATTAGGTTTAGGTTTAGGGTGAGGGTTAGGGTGAGTGAGAGGGTTAGAGTTAGGGTAAGGGTAAGGGTTAGGGTTAGGCTGAGGGTTAGGGTTAGGGTTAGGGTTAGGGTGAGGTTTAGTTTAGCATTAGGGTTAGGGTGAGGGTTAGGGTGAGGTTTAGGGATAGGGTTAGGTTTACTGTGAGGGTGAGGGTGAGGGTGAGGATGAGGGTTAGAGTTAGGGTTAGGGTGAGGGTTAGGGTTAGGAATAGGGTGAGGGTTAGGGTGAGAGTGAGGGTGAGGGTTAGGGTGAGGGTTTTGGTTAGGTAAGGGTTAGGGTTAGGGTTAAGGTGAAGATTAGTGTGAGGGTGAGGTTTAGGTTGAGGGTTAGGATGAAAGTTAGGGTTAGGGTTAGAATGTGGGTTTATGGTTATGGTGAATTTTAGGGTGAGGCTGAGTGTTGGAGTGAGATTGAGGGTTCGGGTGAGCGTGAGGGTTCGGGTGAGGGTGACATTTCGTTTGTGGGTTAGGGTTAGAGTTAGGGTGAGGGTTGGGGGAGAGTGAGGGTTAGAGTGAGGGTGAGGGTCAAGGTTAGGTTGAGGTTGAGGGTTAGGGTGAGGGTGAGGTTTATGGTTAGGATTAGGTTTAGGCTGAGGGTTAGGGTGAGGGGTAGGGTTAGGGTTAGAGTTAGGGTTAGTGTGAGGTTGCAGGTTCAGGTGGGGCTTAGGGTGAGGGTGAGGTTAAGGGTTATGGTTATGGTTAGGGTATGGGTTAGTGTTAGGATGAATGTTATGGTTAGGTTTAGGGTGAGGGTTAGGGTGAGAGTACTGCTTAGGGTGAGGGTGAGGTTTAGGGTGAGGGTGAGGTTGAAGGTGAGTGTTAAGGTGACGGTGAGGGTGACGGTCACAGTGAGGGTTAGGTTTAGGGTTAGGGTTAGGGTGAGGTTGAGGGTTAGGGTTAGGATTAGGTTTAGGGTTAGGTTTAGGCTGAGGGTGAGGGTGAGGGTGAGGATGAGGGTCAGGGTGAGGGTGAGCGTGATGGTGAGTGATAGGGTTAGGATTAGGTTTAGGGTGACTTTTAGGGTTAGGTTTAGGATAAGGTTTAGGGTTAGGGTTAGGATTAGGGTTAAGGTTATGTTTAGGGTTATTTTTTGGGTTAGGGTGAGAGTAAACTTTCGGGTTAGTGTTAGGGTTAGGTTTAGGATTAGGGTGAGTGTGACGGTGAGGGTGAGGGTGAAGTTTAGGGTTAGGATTAGGTTTAGATTTATGGTGAGTGTTTGGGTGAGTGTGAGGGTTAGGGTTAGGGTAAGGGTAAGGGTTAGGTTTATTCTGAGGTTTAGGGTTATGGTTAGGTTTAGTGTGAGGGTGAGGGTCAGGTTTAGGGTTAGGGTTAAGGTGAGGTTTAGATTTAGGGTGAGGGCTATGGTAAGGGTGAGGTTTTGGCTGAGTGTGAGGGTGAGGTTTTCGGTTAGGTAAGGATTAGGGTTAGGGTTAGGGTGACGATTAGGGTGGGGGTGAGGGTTAGTTTGAGGGTTATGATTAGGGTGATGTTTAGGGTGAGGCTGAGGGTTAGGTTGAGGGTTGGGTTCGAGTGAGGATGAGTGTTCCGGTGAGGGGGAGGGTTACTCTTTGGGTTATTGTTAGGTTTATTGTGAGGGTTAAGGTGACGGTGAGGGTTAGGGTGAGGATGAGGGTTAGGGTTAGGTTTTAGGTGTGGGTTAGGGTTAGGGTTAGGGTGAGGGTGAGGGTGAGGGTTAGGGTTAGGTTTAAGGTGTGGGTTAGGGTTAGGGGTAGGGGTAGGGTGAGGGTTAGGGTTAGGGTTAGAGTTAGGGTTAGTATGAGGATAAAGGTTAGGGTGAGGTTTATGGTGAGGGTGAGGGTTTGGGTGAGGATGAGGGTTCGGTTGAGGGTGAGGGTTAGGGTTAGGGTTAGGGTTAGGGTGAAGGTGAGGGTTAGGGTGAGGTTGAGGTTTTGGCTTAGTGTTAGGTGAGGTTGAGGCTTAGTGTGAGGAGTAGGGTTAGGGTTAGGTTGAGGGTTAGGTTTACTGTGACGTTTAGGGTTAGGGTTAGAGTTGTGGTTAGTGTGAAGTTAAAGGTAGGTTTAGTGTTAGGGTGAGGTTGAGTGTTAGGGTTAGGATTAGGGTTTGGTTTTGGGTGAGCGTGAGGGTGAGGGTGAGTGTTAGGGTTAGGGTTAGGGTAAGGGTTAGGCTGAGGGCTAGGGTGAGGTTGAGAGTAAGGTTTAGGTTTAGGGTTAGGGTTAGGTTGAGGGCTAGGTTGAGAGTAATTTTTAGGGTGAGATTGAGGGTGAGGGTGAGGTTTTTGGTTAGGTAAGGGTTAGGCTTATTGTTAGGGTGAGGTTTAAGTTGAGGGTGAGGGTTAGTGTGAGGGTTAGGGTTCGGGTGAGGGTTAGGGTTAGATTAAGTATGAGGGGTAGGGTTGGGTGATGTTTAAGGTGAGGATAAGGGTTAGGGTGAGGGTTAGGGTTCGGTTGAGAGTGAGGGTTAGGGTATGGGTGAGGGTTAGGTTTAGGGTAAGATTTAGGGTGATGGTGACCTTTAGGGTGAATGTGCGGGTTAGTGTTAGTTTTCAGGTGAGGGTTAGGTTTAGGGTTAGATTGAGGGTGAGGTTTAGGGTGAGAGGTAGGTTTAGGGTTAGGGTGAGGGTTACTGTTAAGGTGAGGGTTGGGGTTAGGGTTATGGTTAGGTTTATTGTGAGGTTAAGTGCTAGGATGAGGTTAGGGTGAGGGTGAGGGTTAGGGTTAGCGTTAGGGATAGGGTGACGGTTAGGTTGAGGGTTAGGGCTAGCGTTAATGTTAGAGTGAGGGTTAGTGTTAGAGTTAGGGTAAGGTTTAGGGTTAGGGTGAGGGTTAGGGTTAGGGTTAGGGTTAGCGTGAGGGTTAGGGTTAGGGTTAAGTGTAGTATGAAGTAAGGGTTAGGGTTATCGTTATGATTAAGGCGATGGTTAGGGTGAGGGTTAGGGTCAGGGTTAGTGTTAGAGTTAGGTTTAGGGTTAGGGTAAGGTTTAGGGTTTGGGTGAGGGTTAGGGTTAGGCTGAGGTTTAGGGTGAGGATGAGGGTTAGGGTGAGGGTGAGGGTGAGGGTTATTCTGAGGGTTCTGTTTTGGGTGAGGGTGAGGGTGTTGGTTAGGGTTAGGGTTAGGTTGGGTTTAGGGTAACTGTGAGAGTTAGGGTAAGGGTGAGGGTTGGGCCTAGGGTCAGGGTGAGTGTTAGGGTGAGGATTAGGGTTAGGGTGAGGGTTAGGTTGAGGGGTAAGTTTAGGGTTAAGCTGAAAGTTAGGGTTAGTGTGAGTGTTAGGGTTAGGTTTAGGGTTAGGGTTAGTGTGAGGTTAAATGTTAGGGGGAGGGTTAGGGTGAGGGTGAGGGTTAGGGTTAGGATTAGGGTTAGGGTTAGGGTTAGGCTGACCGTGAGGGTGAGGGTGAGGGTGAGCGTGAGGGTTAGGTTAGTGTTAGGGTGATGGTTAGGGTTACTTTGATGGTTAGGATGAGGTTTAGGCTGAGTGTTAGGTTTAGGGGTAGGGTGAGGGTCAGGGTAAGCGTTAGAGTTAGGGTGAGGGTTAGGTTTAAGTTTAGGGTTAGGTTGAGGGTGCCGGTGATGGTTAGTTTTAGGGTTAGGGTGAGGTTTGGTTTAGGATTAGGGTTAGAGTTAGAGTTAGGCTTAGGGTGAGGGTGAGGATGAGGTTGAAGGATAGGGTTAGGGTGAGGGGTAAGTTGAGAGTGAGGTTTAGGTTGAGGGTTAAGGTTAAGGTGAGGGTTAGGGTGGGGATTAGGGTGAGGGTTAGGGTTAGGGCGATGTTTAGGTTGAGGTTGTGGGTTAGGGTGAGGGTTCGGGTGAGGGTTCAGGTGAGGGTTCGGTGAGGATGAGGGTTAGGATGTGGGTGAGGGTTAGGGTTCGGTGAGGTTGAGGATTAGGGTGTGTGTGAGGGTTAGGGTTCGGGTGAGTTTTAGGGTGACAGTGAGGCTTAGGGTGAGTTTGATAGTTAGGGTTAATATTATGGTTAGGGTGAGGGTAAGCATTAGGGTTAGGGTTAGGGGGAGTGTTAGGAGGAGGGGTAGGGTTAGGTTTAAGGTGAGGGTTAGGGTTAGTATGAGGGTTAGGGTTATGTATAGGGTTAGTGTTAGTGTGAGGATAAGGGTTAGGGTGAGGGTTAGGGTTAGCATTAGTGTTAGAGTGAGGTTGATGTTGAGGGTTAAGTTTAGGGTAGTTGTTAGGGTTAGGGTTAGGGTGAGTGTTATTGTTAGGATTACGGTTAGGGTTAGGGTTAGTGTTATTGTTAGGGTTAGGGTTAGGGTTAGAGTGAGTGTGAGGGTGAGGTTTAGCTTTAGGGTTAGGGTTAGGGTGAGAGTGAGAGTTAGGGTGAGGGTGAGGTTGAGGATGAGGGTGACGGTGAGGGTGAGGGTTAGGATTAGGGTTAGGGTTAGGGTTAGGGTTAGGTTGAGGGTGAGGGTGAGGGTTAGTTTTAGGGTTAGCGTTAGGGTGAGTGTTGGGGTTTGGGTTAGGGTAAGGATTAGGTTTAGGGTAAGGGTTAGGGTTAGGTTTAGGTTGAGGTTTAGGATTAGGGTTAGGTTTAAGGTGAGGGTTAGGTTGAGGGCTAGGTTTAATGTTAGGGTAAGGGTTAGGGTTAGGGTGAGCCTTAGGCTTAGGTTTAGTGTTAGGTTGAGGGTGAGGGTGAGGGTGAGGGTTAGTGTTAGGTTTAGGGTGAGGTTTAGAGTGTGGGTAAGGGTTAGGGTGACCATGAGGGTTAGAGTGAGGGTGAGGGTTAGGGTTAGGGTTAGGGTGAGGGTTAGTGATAGGGTTAGGTTTAGGCTTAGGGTGAGGGTTAGGGTGAGGGGTAGGATTAGAGTTAGGGTGAGGGTTATTGTTAGTGTGACAGTTATGGTTAGGGTTAGACTTAGGGTTAGTGTATGGTTTAAGGTTAGTGTGAGGGTTAGGGTGAGTGTGAGGGTTAGGGTTATTGTTAGGGTTAGGGTGATGGTTAGGGTGAGGGTTAGGTTTAGGGTGAGTGTTAGTGTGAGTGTACTGTTTAGCGTGAGGGTGAGGGTTAGGGATAGGGTTAAGGTGAGGGTCAGGTTGAGGGTTAGGTTTAGGGTTAATTAAGGGTTAGGGTTAGGGTTAGGGTGAGGATCAGGTTGAGGGTGAGGGTTAGGCAGAGGGTTAGGGTTAGGGTGAGGGTTAAGGTCGGGGTTAGGGTGAAAGTTAGGGTTAGGTTGATGTTTAGTGTGAGAATGAGGGTTCTGGTGAAGATGAGGGTTCGGGTGAAGGTGAGGGTGATTGTGAGCATTAGGGTTATGGTTAGTGTTAGGGTTATGGTTAGTGTTAGGGTGAGGGTTAGGGTTAGGGTGAGGGTTAGGGTTAGTGTTAGGATAAGGGTGAGGGTGAGGGTTATGGTGAGAGTGAGGGTTAAGGTTAGTGTTAGGGTTAGGGTGAGGTTTACCGTGAGTATTAGATTTAGGGTGAGTGTTAGGGTTAGGGTGATGCTTAGGTTTAAGTTGTTATTTAGGGTGAGGGTGAAAGTTAGGGTAAGGGTGATGGTTAGGGTTAGGGTTAGTGTTAAGTTTAGGGTGAGGGATAGGTATAGAATTAGGGTTAGGGTTAGGGTTAATGTGATTGTAAGGGTTCGGTTGATGATTTGGGTGAAATTGAGTGTTAGGTTTTGGGTGAGGGTTAGCGTTAGAGTGCATATTAGGGTTAGGGTTAGGGTCAGGGTTTTGTTGAGTTTAAGGGTTAGGGTGAGGTTTATGGTGAGGGTTAGGGTTAGGGATAGCGTTAGGGTTAGGGTGAGGGTTAGAGTGAGGCTTTGGGTTAGCTTAGGGTGAGGGTTAGGGTTAGGATGAGGGTTTTTGTTAGGGTTAGGGTGAGGGTTAGGGTGAGAGTACTGCTTAGGGTGAGGGTGAGGGTTAGGGTGAGGTTGACGTTGAGGGTTAGTGTTAAGTTGACCGTGAGGGTTAGGATTGGGTTTAGGGTTAGGTTTAGGCTGAAGGTGAGGGTGAGGGTGAGGGTTAGGGTGAGGGTGAGGGTGATGGTGAGTGCTTGGGTTAGGATTATGTTTAGGGTGAGTTTTAGGGTTGGGTTAGGGTTAGGGTGTGGGTGAGGGTTAGGTTTCGGCTGACCGTTAGGGTTACGGGGAGGGATAGGGTGAGTGTGAGTGTTAGGGTTATGGTTAGGGTTAGGATCAGATTTAGGTTTAGGGTGAGGGTGAAGGTGAGGGTTAGTTTTAGGATTAGGCTTAGGTGTTTGGTAAGAATGCTAAACCAAAGGAGGAGGCTGCAATGCTTGGTAAGAAATGTACGCATTATCCTGCCCATGAAATTGTAACCCCTCTGTACAGTATGTTCACAAATAAAATTAAATTAAATTAAAAAAAAAAGATTAGGTTGAGGGTTATGGTTAGGGTTAGGTTTATGTTGAGGGTGAGTGTGAGGGTTAGGTTGAGGGTGATGGTGAGGGTGATGAAGAGGTTGAGGGTTAGGTTTAGGGTAAGGTTTAGGGTTATGGTTAGGGTTAGAGTGAGTGTGAGGGTGAGGGGTAGGTTGAGGGTGATGGTGAGGTTGAGGGTGAGGGTGAGGGTTAGGGTTTGGGTGAGGGTTAAGGTTAGGGTTACGGTTAAGGTTAGGGTGAGTGTTAGGGTTAGGGTGAGGGTGAGGGTGAGGGTGAGGTTTAGATTTAGGATTAGGGTTAGGGTTAGGGTGAAGTTTAGGGATAGGTTTAGGGTTAGGGTGAGGGCTTGTTTAGGGATAGGTTTAGGGTTAGGGTGAGGGCTTTTTAGGGTTAGGTTTAGAGTTAGGGTGAGGGTGAGGGTTACGGTTTGGATTAGCAATAGTGTTAGGGTTAGGCTAAGGGTGAGGTTGAAGGTGAGTGTGAGGGGTAGGGTTAAGGTGAGGTTTAGGATTAGGTTTAGGGTTAAGGGTAAGGTGAGGGTTAGGATTAAGATTAAGTTTAATATGAGGGTTAGGCTGAGGATTAGGGTTAGGGTTCGTGGGACGGTAAGGGTTAGGGTGAGGGTTAGGGTGAGGGTGAGGGTTAGGGTTAGGCCTTAGGGTTAGGGTGAGGGTTAGTGTTAGGGTTAGCGTTAGGGTTAGGGTTAGGGTGAGAGTTAGGGTAAGTGTTAGGATGATTGTTAGGATGAGGGTTAGTGTTACTGTTAGGGTTAGGGTTAGGGTAAGGGTTAGGCTGAGGTAATGGTTAGGGCGAGATTTAGGGTGACGGTGAGGGTTAGGGTGAAGGAGAGGGTTATTGTTAGGGTTAGGGTCAGCTTGAGGGTTAAGCTGAGGTTTGGTTTAGTTTGATGTTTAGGGTGAGGGTGAGGATTAGGGTGAGGGTGAGAGTGAGGGTCAGGTTTAGGTTTAGGGTTAGAGTTAGGGTCAGTTTGAAGGTGAGGGTTAGGTTAAGGATTAGGGATAAGGTTAGGGTTAGGGTGAGTGTTAGGGTTCGGGTGAGGGTTCGGGTTCAGGTTCAGGTTCAGGTTAGGGTTAAGGTTAGGGTGAGGGTGAGGTATAGGGTGAGGGTTAGGGTTAGGGTGAGGGTGAGGGTGAGTGTTAGGTTTCGGTTTAGGTTTAGAGTTAGTGTGAGGTTGAGGGTGAGGGTTACGATTAGGGTTAGGATTAGGGTTAGGATTAGGGTTAGGCTGAGGGTGATGTGGAGGGTGAGGTTGAGGGTTAGGGTTAAAAAGAGGGTTAGGGTTAGGGTTAGGGTTATGAGTGTTAAGGTTATGGTTAGTGTGAGGGTAGGGTTAGGGTTAGGGTTAGGTTTAGGGTGAGGGTTAGGTTTAGGTTTAGGGTTAGGATAAAGGTTAGGTTGAGGGTTAGGTTTGAGGTTAGGGTTAGTCTGAGGGTTAGGTTTAGGGTTAGGGTAAGTGTTAGGGTGAGGGTAAAGTTTAGGTTGAATATTATGGTGAGGGTTAAGGTTAGGGTTAGGTTGAGGGTTAGAGTGAAGTTTTGGTTTATGTTTCAGGTTAGGGTGAGTGTTAGGGTGTGGGAAAGTGTTACGGTGAGGGTTAGGTTGAGGGTGAGGGTTAGGGTTTGGGTGAGGGTAAGGATAAGTGTGAGGGTTAGGATGAGGATGAGGGATAGGTAAGGGTTTGGGTTAAGGTTAAGGATAGGATGAGGATTTGGGTTAGGGTTAGGTTTAGGGTGAGGGTTAGGCTGAGTGGTAGGGTTAGGGTTATGGTGAGGGTTAGGTTTAGTGTGAGGCTTAGGGTTAGGGTTAGGGTGACAGTAAGGGTTATGGTGAGGATTAGGGTGAGTGTGAGTTTTAGGGTTAGCATTAGGTTTAGGGTTAGGGTTAGGATGAGTGTTAGGGTTCGGTTTAGGTTTAGGGTTAGGGTTAGGGTGAGGGTAAGGGTTTGGGTTAGGTTGAGGGTTAGTGTTAGGGTATGGGCTAGGGTGAGGGTGAGGGTTAGGGTGAGGGTGAGGGTGAGGTTTTTGTTTAGGTAAAGGTTAGGGTTAGGGTTATGGTGAGGATTAGGGTGATGTGTAGCTTAGGGTTAGGGTTAGGGTTAGGGTGAGGGAGAGGGTGAGTGTTAGGATGAGGGTTAGGGTTAGTTTAGGGTGAGGGTGAGGGTGAGGGTGAGGGTGAGGGTGAGGGTTAGGGTTAGTGTGAGTGTTAGGGTTACGGTGAGGGTTAGGGTTAGGGCGAGGGTTAGGTTTAGGGTGAGTGTTAGGTTTAGGGTGATGTTTAGTGTGAGTGTGAGGGTTAGGGTGAGGGTGAGTGTTCTGGTGATAGGGTTAGGGTTAGGGTTAGGGAAAGGGTTAGTGTGAGGGTAAGGGTAAGGGTGAGGGTTAGTGTGAGTGTGAGGATTAGGGTTAAGTTGAGGGTTAGGCTTAGGTTTAGGGTTAGGGTGAGGGTGAGGGTTAGGGTGATCATTAGGGTTAGGGTTAGGGTTAGTTTGCGGGTTAGAGTTAGTGTAAGGTTTAGGGTGATCTTTAGGGTGACGGTGAGCGTTAGCCTTAGGGTGAGGTTAAGGGTTAGGTTGAGGGTTAGGGTGAGGCTGAGAGTTAGGGTTAGCATTAGAGTTATGGTGAGGGTGAGGGATAGGGTGAAGGTTAGGTTTAGGGTTAGGGATAGGTTGAGGATTAGGATTAGTGTGAGGTTAGGGTTAGGGTTATGGTTAGGGTTAGTGTGAGGATAAGGGTTATGGTGAGGGTTTGGGTGAGGGTGAGGTGTAGGGTTAGCTTTAGGGATAGGATGAGCGTTAGGGTGAGGGTTAGGTTTAGGGTGAGGGTGAGGGTTAGGTTTAGGGTTAGGGTTAGTGTTAGGCTTAGGGTGAATGTGAGGGTTAGGTTTATGATAAGGGTTAGGGTTAGAGTTAGTGTGAATGTTAGGGTGAGGATGAGGTTTCGGGTGATGATGAGGGTTAGGGTGTGGGCGAGGGTTAGGTTTACGTTGAGGATTAGTGTTGGGTTAGGTTTAGGGTTATATTGAGGGTAAGGGTTAGGGTTAGGTTTAGGGTGAAAGTTAGGATTATGGTAATGATTAGGATGAGGGTTAGTGTGAGGATGAGGTTTTGGGTTAGGGTAAGGGTTAGGGTGAGGGTTAGGGTTAGAGTGAGATTTAGGGTGAGGGTTAGCGGGAGGATGAGATTTCAGTTGATGGTGAGGGTTCGGATGAGGGTTCGGGTTAGTGTGTATGTGAGGATTAGGGTTACGGTGAGGATTAGTTTTAGGTTTAGGGTTAGTGTGAGTGTGAGGGTTAGGGGAAGGGTTAGGGTTAGGTTGAGGACTATGCTTAGGGTTAGGGTTAGTTTGAGGGTTAGGGAGAGTGGTAGGGTTAGGTTTAGGGTGAGGTTTAGGGTGAGTGTGAGGGTTAGCGTTAGTGTAAGGGTTAGGGTGAGGGTTAGGGTCACCCTCACCATTACCCGAACCCTAACACTCACCCTAAATCTCACCCTAACCCTAACAATACCCATCTCCCTAACCCTAACCCTAAGCCTAACTCTCAACCTAACCCTAATCCAGCACTAACCCTTACACTCACACTAAACCTAAACCTAATGCGAACCCTCACCCTAACCCTAATCCTCATCCACACCCTAACCCTCACCCTAACCCTAACGCTAACCCTAATCCTCACCCTCACCCTAACCCTCACCCTAAACTTTATACTCACACTAACAAACACCCTCACCCTAACCCTATCCCGGCACATCACCCTAACCCTAAACATAACCATAACCTTAACCCTCACCCTAACCCTTAATCTAAACCTAACCCTCATCCTAAACCTAACCCTCACCCTAACACTAACCCTCACACTAAACTTAACCCTAACACTCACCCTCACCCTCAACCTCACCTTCACCCTAACCCTAACCCTCATCCTAACCCTAACCCTAAACCTAATGCTAACACTAAACCTCACCCTCAACCTAACTCTTACCCTCAGCCTAACCCTAACCCTAACCCTCACACTAAACCTAACAATCACCCTAAAGCTAACCCTAAACCTCACACTAAACCTAAGCCTCACCCTAACCCCAACCCTAACCCTCAGCCTAACCCTCACCCTAAACCTAACCCTAACCCTAATCCTCAACCTATCCCTAACCTTAACCTTAACCCTCACCATAACCCTCACTCTCACCCTAACCCTAATACTAAACCTAACCCTCACCCTCACTCTAACCCTCACCATAACACTTACCCACACCCTAACCCTCATCCTAAACTAACCCTAAACCTAACCCTCACCCTAAACTTCACCCTAATCCTAACCATTACCTTAAGCCTAACCCTCACCCTAATCCGCATCCTAACCCTAACCCTCACCCTCACCCTAGGCCTCACCCTAAACTTTACCCTCAACATAACCCAAACCCTAACCCTAAACCTAACACTCACACTAACCCTAAGCTTAAACCTCAGCCTAACCCTTATCCTAACCCTAAACCTAACCCTAAGCCTAACCCCCACCCTAACCCTAACGCTAACCCTTTCCCGCACTCTCACAAAAACTCACACCCTAAACCTTTTCCTCACACTAACCCTAACCCTAACCCTAACCCTCACATTAACAATAATCCTCACCTTAACCCTAACCCTACCATTCACCCTACCCCTCACCCTTAACCTAATCATAAACCTCACCCTAAACCTAACCCTAACCCTAACCTTCACCCTAACCCTCACAGTCACCCTAACCCTCACCCTAAACCTAAACCTCACCTACACCGTTACCCTCACCCTCAGCCTCACTTTCACCCTAACCCTAACCCTCACCCTAAACATCAATCTAACAATAACCCTAACCCTAACCCTAACCCTAATGCTCACACTAACCCTAATCCTCACCTTAAAGCTCACCCTCACTCTAATCCTCACCCTAACCCTAACTGTAAGCCTTTCCTAACCGAAACCCTCACCCTCACCCATGCCTTCATCCTAACCCACACCCTCACTCTAGCCCTCACTCTAAACCTAACCCTAACCCTAAACCTCACCCTCACCTTCACCCCCACCCTCAGCCTAACCATAACCATAACCCTAATCCTAACTCTAACCCTAACCCTTACACTATACCTTATCCTAACCCTAATGCTAACACTAACCCTCATCCTCACTCTATGCCTAAACCCTAAACCCGTAACACTAATCCGAATGCTAACCTTAAACCTCAACCTCAACCTAAACCTCACCCTAACCCTTACCCTCACCCTCAGCCTCACCCTAATCCTAACCCTAACCCTAACCCTCACACTAACCCTCACCCTAACCCTAACCCTAAACCTACCCCTCTGCCTAACCCTCACCCTAATATAACCCTAACAGTAATCCTCACCCTATACGTAACTCTAACCCTAACCCTCACCCAAACCCTAAAGCTAATCCTGACCCTCACCCTGACCTTAAACCTCAACCTAACCGTTACCCTCACCAGAATCTTTACCCTCAACCTAACCCAAACACGGATCCTAAACCTAACACTCACACTAACCCTAAACCTAACCCTCAGCCTAACCCTTATCCTAACCCTAAACCTAACACTATCTCTAACCCTCACACTCACCCTCACCCTAATCCTAACCCTAACCCTCACCCGAACCTAACCCTAACCCCCAGCCTAACCCTCGTCCAAACCCTAACCCTAACCCTAACCCTACCCTCACCCTAACCCTAACCCAAACCCTAACCCTTACCTTAACCCTAACCTTCACACTCACCTTAACCCTCATCCTAACACTTACCCTCAACCTAACCTTATCCATAACCCTAAACCTAACCCTAACTCTTACCCGAACACTCAACCTCACCCTAACCCTCACCCTCACACTAAACATCACCCTAACCATAACCCTCAAACTAACCCTAACCCTAACCCTCACCCTAAAGCTAACCTCACCATAACCCTAACCCTAACACTAACCATAACCCTCACACTAGCCGTAAACCTTACCCTAACACTAAACCTAACGATAACCTTCACCCCCACCCTCACCCTAATTCTCACCCTTACCCTAACTGTAACCCATACCTAACCAAAAACCTCACCTTCACACTCAACCTCACCCTAACCCTTACCCTTACCCTAGCCCTCACCCTAACACTAACCCTTACCCTAACCCTAATCCTAAGCCTCACCCTCACCCTCACCCTAAACTTCAACCTAACCCTAACCCTCATCCTAACACTAAAGCTAACCGTCATTTTAACCCTAAAACTTATACTCACCCTAACCCTCACACTAAACCTAACCCAAACACTAACTCTAACCCTACCCCTCAGCCTAACCCTCACCCTAAACCAAACCTTAACCTTAATCCTCACCCTGTCCTTAACCTGAACACAAACACTCACCCTAACCCTCACCCTCACCCTAACCCTAATGCTAAACCGAACCCTCACCCTCACCCTAATCCTCACCATAACCCTTACACTCAACCTAACCCTAACCCTCACCCTCAACCAATCCCTCACCCTAACACTTACCCACACAATACCCCTCACCCTAACATTACCCTAAACCAACTTTCACCCTAATCCTCAGCCCAACCCTAACACTCACCCTCACCCTAACCCTCACCCTAACCTTAACCCTCACCCTCACCCTTAACCTAACCCTAAACCTAAACCTCACACTAATCCTAAACATAACCCTCAGCCTAACCATTATCTTAACCCTAAACCTGACCTTAACCGTGACCCTAACCCTAACTCTCACACTAATCCTAACCCTAACCGTCAGCCTAACCCTTATCCTAACCCTAACCCTAACACTAACTCTCACTCTAACTCTAACCCTAACCCTTATCCTAACCCTAAACCTCACCCTCACCATCCCCATCACCCTCAGCCTAACCCTAACTCTAACACTAAACCTAACCCTAACACTCACCCTCACCCTCACCCTAACCCTAACCCTACCCCTAACCCTCACTCTAACCCTAACCCTCAACCTATACCTCACCCTCACCCTAAACCTAACCCTAACCCTAAACCTCACCCTTACACTCACCCTAACCCTAACCCTAACCCTAACCCTCACTCTAACCCTAACCCTCAACCTATACCTCACCCTCACCCTAAACCTAATCCTAAACCTAAACCTCACCCTAACCCTCACCCTAAACCTAACACTAACGCTAACCCACATCCTCACACCAAACCTCACCCTAACCCTTACCCGCACCATAACCTTAACGCTAACTCTAACCCTAATCCTCAACCTAACCATAATGCTCACCCACAACCTAACCCTCACCCTCAGCCGAACACTCACCCTCACCCTAACACTTTCCCTAACCCTAATCCTAACCCTAAACCTAACCTTCACCCTCACCCTGACCGTCACCTTCAGCCTAACCTTAACCCTAACTTTATTCCTAATCTTAATCCTCACCCTCACCCTAACCCTAAGCATAACCCTCACCCTCACCATCACCCTCACCCTAAGCCTCACCCTCACCCTCAACCTAAACATCACACTAACCCTAAACCTCACCCTAACCCTAACCCTATGACTCAACCTAAACCTAAACTCAGCTTAACCCTCACCATCACCGGAATCCTCACCCTAACCCTAACACATAACTGAAACCCTCACCCTAAACCTCACCCTCATCCTAGACCTCACCCTAAACCTAACCCTAACCCTAACCCTCACCCTCAACCTAAATTTCCCACTCAGCCTTACCCTAAACCTAACCATAATCCTAAACCGAACCCTCAACCCCAAACAAACTCTAACGCTAACCCTAACCCTAACGCTAAGCTTCACTCTCAGCCTAACCCTAACCCTAAACCTAACCCTAACCCTAACACTAAAACTCACCCTATCCCTAATCCTAACCCTAACCCTCAGCCTCACCCTGACCCCCACCATCACACTAACCCTCACACTAACACTAACCCTCACCCTAACCCTAACCCTAACCCTCACCCATCACTTTCACACTCACCCTCATCCATACCTAACCCTAACCCTAATCCTAACTTAAGGCTCACCCTCACCTTCACCCTAACCCTAACCCTAACCCTAAGCCTCACCCTCACACTCACCCTCACCCTCACCTCAAAACTCAGCCTCAACCTCACCCTCACACTAACAATCAACCTCACCCTAAACCTAACCCTCACCCTAACACTAACCCTAACACTCACCCTAACGCTAACCCTCACCCTAACTCTTACCCTAACCCTAACGCTAACCCTAAACCTCACCCTCATCCTAA